>NW_017256190.1:741359-763760 GCF_001594055.1 Mycetomoellerius zeteki
TCGGATGCAGTGTGAATTCAGCATAAGGCCGGAATCAGACTACGCATTGAAGATTGAGATCGAAGATTGAAGATTGAAATTGGACCAATGAGGGCAAAGGAATTTTAGCTCCTATTGTTTTGATTGGTCAAATTTCAATCTTTCAATCTTCAATCTCAATCTTTAATGCCTAGTCTGATTCCGGCTATAGGACGCGTTCACAACTAGAAGGGAAAAGCAGAAAAAGTAGGAAAGCAGAAGCCAATCAGAATTCGGGCTGTACTATCATCGATTACCAGCACGACTTTTGATTGGCTTCTGCCATTCCATATCCAGCCAATCAAAAATTAGCCCATCTATGTCAGTCTCTTATTATAATGTCTCTAGTGCACCCTAGAGTCCTAGATTTATCAAAGAGGCGCAACCGGTGTTACGCATTCTGATTCGCTGTTGCAATCACATGACTTGGCAACCATTTATAGTACTAGTGACGTATTGCTATTTCATTTTATCCTATACATTCTATCTCACTCTATCTCATTCTTGCTCTTGAACAGTATCCATGCTGACTGAATTGTGATTACTGATATTATACAGAAAGCCTGATTACTTGTTCGTTAACAGTAGATATATATGCTTCACAATTATCATTTTTTTCAATGGTTGCGTTCAGCAGACTCAACAGTTTTGCAACCGTTTTATGATTGTCTGCTGAGATAGGACCATTCTTCTAGATCTAAAAGTATGATCCAATCAGCGCGAAGGAAACTTCCAACAGTTGCAAAACAAACGTTCTGCTGAACGCAGCCAATGTTTCTTGAATGTAAGAACATAATACTACAATCTTACCTGCAATTATACAATATCTTATCTTCAAATACTTCCGTTTTAATTTACAAACAAGCAATCACAAATGACTTTAAAATTACTTCATTCCAAACAGTTGGAATACTCCATAGATTAAACCATATGAAATTCTTCTACGTATCATACAGAATTATTTATCTGAGTAATGCAATAATATTTTTTTTTAATTTCAGGAATAATTTTATCGAGAATCTTTACCATCGAGTAAAGTTTTACTCCGTTAACAACAGTGCAAATTAAGAAGTTATGGTGATACGCAAAAGCGATTACAATGACAATTAATCAACTGACTTATTAATACATAAATATTCCCTCTAAAGAATTGATACGATTCATTTAAATATAATTTTATATTACTTTGTCTTATCTTGTTTGACAGTTTAAAGGCAGTTTCATAGAATGTCAGCCGTGTTTAGTACTCTCCCTAGTACCTTTGTCATACTGACTTAGGCCCGTATTCATAGTCAGACCTTGTACTTAAGGCTTCTTTAAATTTATCTTTAGATGCTCAGTAGCCAATGAAATAATTCATAGAGCATCTAAAGATAAATTTAAGGAAGCCTTAAATATAAGGCCTGACTATGAATACGGGCATTAAGCTAGTTGCGCCTCTCTGATAAATCTAGGACTCTAGTGCACCCAAGCGAAAACCAATAGGTCTGTTCGTCTTGCTTACACTTTCGTACACTTTTTACACTTAAAATGAGATAGATATATATTTGGCGCTGAAAAGAGAGAAAGCGAAGATGCTGAGTGTAAAAAGTGTAAGCAAGGCGAACAGACCTAATTACTATATTCCTTTGTAGCCTCGTGATTGTTTTCCGAACGCTCTCGTATCCGATAGGTTAAGTACTGACAGTACTTGACAGTACATACTTCTGTTCAAAAGTACTCCGTTAAAGACTCGTCAGGATCGGTCGGCCGGGACGGCCGTTGAACGTTTTGCGGAAAAAACGATTGATCGCAAGGTACACGTCAATCGGACAGTTGAAATCTTGGAAAGCAGCGTGGCCGTGGCGGCATTCGTACAGTTAGCAGTGTCGGCTCGGCAACTCCCTTCCCCCCCATCCGGCACTCGTGTTCCCTTGTGTCCGTTAGCCATCGTAAAGCCGGCCGGAACCATCTTGCGCGACGTCTGATTTTCCCGCGTGCTAACGAAGCGCTCGCAGAAAGCCGTCCCGCGAAGATAGCAACGAATGCAAATGGCTGTCACAGTAATGTGTGCGTGCTTGTCTGTCGTTCCCGCGAGTCCGACGCTCGAATGTGCCGCGAAATTGTCGCGCGCGATCGATATGTGATGACCGGCGTCGGTCGTTGGACATCAAGTCGGTGTTGCTTGCGCGCGGTGGTGTGAACGTGTCTTCTTACGTCGGACATTAACGTGTTACGTACGCGTGCACGCGGGAAATCCGCTCGTAACGGGTGAGAGAGCGAGAGAGAGAGAGAGAGAGAAAGAAAGAGAAATACGCGCGCGCGCTTGTCGCGTGCACATGTGTGCGTGTACTACCTCCGCAGCGGTGAGCGATTCCTCTCCGGTAGCCGCGTCGAGACCGAATCGGAGCTCGAACCCACGACACCGCACGATATCGCGCACGGCGAGCCGATAGTCGCGCGATTCCGCGTGCCAGGAATCGAAGTCCGAAGGAGCTCCACGCCAGATGGTCGTCGTGCTCATCTTGGCAATAAACCGCCTAGAGATCGCTCTACATCTGCAAGCAGGTAAACAATCGTCAGAAGTGTTATTTCCCGCAAGCCCGCGTGTCTTGCCGCTCGAAGCTCAATCGACCGGTTACGCGAGTAAGCTCAATCTAGTATCTTAAACCATCTACTTTGCTACTTGGTAAGCGAAAAATATATCTCTGTATTAACTCTCTCATTCGATCCTCCCACGAAATTTTTTAATTTTTATCCACACGATGCAATTACATATCCGTCTTATTTCATATATATATATGTGTGTGTAATAAAATACACACACACAAAATATTCTTTTCATATCTATCTCGTCAAACCTTTTGTCAATGAAAAGTAGTACCAATTTTGAATTAAACACAAATTTTTATTTTGATATATGAATTTCGTTATAATGCTTTAAATCTCTATCCTTTGAACGACAAAGAATCATTTTGCAAACTTTAATTTTTATTTTTACATTTTTAGTGGAAATCTTGTGAAACAATAATGAAAAGAAATAAAAGATTATGCATTGACAAAAGGATTAAGGAGCAATTAATATGAAATGTCCACATGAAGATAAAAATGTTATCTGAAATACTATCTCACATTCCATTTTTTATTATAGGTATACTGCTTCACAAAGATTAACAGAAGGAATTTTGAACGGAGAGAAAGATGCCTGCGGTCAGCGTCTGCGATCCTATCGCAGCAAGGCTTCACTGTGCTCTGAATAACAGTCCATCTAAGACCACAGATGATCTGTCGATCGAGCTAGTGAGCAATGCCTCGCGGATCATACAAACAGAAATCTGTTACGAGGAATTGAAGGATTTCCAAGTGACAAGTCAGGTGCAAGCTAATTGTAACATCTTCCTCAACTTGTCTCCTTCTGAAAATTTAGAGGGGGGCAAAGGAAAAGATAGCGCAATCTATAAGAAGAACGATACGAACAAAGGACCGATTCTACCAGAACCGAGTGTCACTCTGTATTCTCCCAAAAAGGTTCATCTTGGATGGAAAGGCACGTGTCCAGTCGGAGCTGGCATGTACAACGTTGGAAATACTTGTTATCTGAACAGCACTCTTCAGGCATTGTTTCATGTTCCAGCTCTTGTCAATTGGTTGCTGTCTGATCCACATCATAATTCCAAGTGCGAGCAAAACAGTAAGTTCTTATGCTATTCTGTTGTATGCATCGCGCACACGTTTCTGAGTATAATACAAAGTATAACATAAAGTTATAATAGCATGGTTTTGTACGGTGTTTTGATAATAGGATAGTTTTAGATGGCGGTGGAGAATGCCTTACATGTGCAGTAGCCAAGACTCTGCAGTTCAGTCATCAAAAGTCTGGTGGTGCAATCAAACCGTTTTACGTGTATAATAAACTAAAGCGTATGTACTTGTCTCTAATAATAAATATATCACGCATAGACAAATACTGTAATAGGCGATATTCCTGCAGTCATTTGCCGAACTATGGTGCCTGGACAACAAGAAGATGCTCACGAATTTTTACGCTATTTGTTGGAAGGAATGGAACGCGCGTATTTGACTAGGCATAAAGCAACCAAGTTGGATAACTATTCTAAAGAAACGACACCTATTAATCAAATATTTGGTGGCTATATACGTACTGAAGTGAAGTGCCTACAATGTCAACATGTTTCTACCACGTTTCAACACTTTCAAGTAAATAATTATCAATCAAGTAAAAGTTATCGCGTATAACTGTAAAGTAAATGATTTTCATGTATGTTTCTATTTATAAACATTTATGAATTTTTAACAGGATTTGCTTGTGGATATACGCAAGGCGAATACACTGGACGAAGCATTAAATAGTTACTTCAGTAGAGAACAATTAGATAACAATGACTATAAATGTGAAGCCTGCAAGAGGAGAGTTCCTGCTACCAAACAATTTACTCTGGAGCGTCCGCCAAAAGTGTTGTGTGTACAGTTAAAACGATTTAGCTTTTTAGGAGGAAAAATATCTAGACACATCGGTTTTAAACAGACTATAGATATGGGCCAATATTTGTGGAGGGAACCGGGCGAATCTCCCAAACAGCTAACTTATAAACTTATGTCAATGGTAACGCATATGGGCCCCTCTGTAAACTGTGGCCACTATACGGCGATTGCACAAGTATCGAGCGGTCAATATTATTCCTTCGACGATTCTTGTGTTCGTCCAATAAGCCTTAATAATGTATTAAGTACAAACGCGTATATTATGATTTTCGAAATGGAAAATGATAGTCAAAATCAACAAAACGCGAAAATGAATGGCACGACATCGGCAAAGAATGTGCCGACTTCGCTTTCCAATTCTACAAATAAGTCTTCTATATCCAAAGCCTTGATGTCCGCTGGATGTTTCGCAAACGGATCATCAAGCGGATTATCAAATGACTTTGGTAATACGAGTAAACCAACGTTAATCGGTCCGCAGCTCCCACCGCAAAGAAATATAGAATTAAATCTTCCTATACAAAAATCCAGTGACACTATTAGTACACAATTGCCACAGAAAATTCAGGATAAATCGCAGCCAAGGTTAGTTGTGCACATTAAAAACGGAAAGATTCTGAATGGAAATAGTTTAGTGCCCTATGACGGTTCCAGTGAGGAAGAAGATTGTTCCTCCGGGACGGGGACTTCAAAAAATCAAGTATCAAATACTGCGTCTCGAATTAATATCACGAACGGTGTGCCAAAATGCCTTATGAAAGATGTAACGAAAACAGCCTCCAATTCTAAAGAGTTGCAGAAAGCTAATTCCAAGAGCAATACCAACGGCGTGTCGATAATGACGCAAGTTACAATTGTAGATTGTACAAAAATGCAAAATGGATCTAACAGTAACGGCCGAATAAATATGCTAAAACATCAAAATGGAAAAATTGAAATGAATGGTCAGTCTGAGCAGCGCGATAAAGATAAGTGCCGCCAGACTATCAGAAAAAATGGACAAGAAGAGATCATATCTACGAAGGCTACAACTAGCAATGTTAAAAGTTGGCAAGTCAAGGATACAACTCGTATTCTCAGTGGGTCTACTAATGGATGGTCATATACTGACAATAGGTAAATTCTTTTACGAAATATAATTCTGTATAATAAGGATAAAGCGATAGGAAAAAAAAATTTATATTTGTTCTAGGGAGGATATTAAATCAAATCATAGTACGACACCGAGTGCCGCAGCTGTACGAAATTTTAACGGTACCAATGATTCGGACGCTGTTTCACACTTATTAAAAATGTCGCATCGCGGATACGGCAGTTCCTCAGGTTAGTATATCTGATTTATGCCCGTTTCTACCAATGTGGATCAACTTTAATCTTGATTTTATTTACTTTTCTTCTTTTTCTAATCTTTAGAACTAGAGAAAGATGAAGAGTAAGTTGAACCGAGATTAAAGTTAATCTACAATTGTGGTAGAAACGAAAATTAATCATAAAAATTTAATTATAAGTTATTGTAGAAAGAGATCAAGAAGTCTATTGTATTTCCTTTAATTTTCAGTAATGAATTGGAATGGTAATAGAACACAGCTCGACCGCGATGTCGATAATGACAGACGAGAGGAACGTAAACGTCATTTTAACGCTGACGACGAGGAAATAGATAAAGGCCGGACAAAAAAGATCAAGGACCACACGAATCGTCGGCCATATGAGGAGAGATCCAGTACAAGCTACAAGTCATTCCAACCTAATAAATCCTGGAATCGATCAGTTAATGGTTATCATCATCATCATAATCATCATCATCATCATCATTATCATCATCATCGAAGATATCCTCATAATACTTCTTACACACGACCACGGCACGGAAACAATTATAGACCGCCACATTATAGACATCATTCTTATAGATATCTATAGATATCACTAATGCTCACTCTCTCGCTGCTATTGGCAATGTGAGCGACCGATAAAGATGTGTAAACGGAGAACGATTTTTAGGAGTTATATCGACAATTCAGAGACCGACCCGTTTTAACAGACTGTGTGATTATACATTGATTGATTTTCATTTATAAAATAGTTGTTTCTCAATGCAAGTGAATTTGGAAGTAAACTGTTGGATTCTGACAGTTGATGCGTTCATTCAATCTCTTGATGACTCATTTATGGTGATTCATTTAAAAAACATAATGCATGTTCCTGATAAACTTGTGGCATTTTTTGCCTTTTACATCAATTTAGTACATATGTATATCAAACGAATCGATTTCATGGGGGATGAGTATCATCAACTATACATACCATTTTGTGTTCAATATGAATTATTATAGAAAATTATAATTTTCTTTCTAATCATATATATACAAACTTATTATATACAAACAGCTAACAATAGTTTTAAGACTCATATTCACCATTAAAATTTCATGAGATTTTCGCAAAATAAGCTTATATACGCCGATAAATATAAATTAAATTGAATATACAATTTAATACAGCTTGTTAGAATGTGGACAGTTAATTTTTAGGGAAAAAAATATAAAATTATATACAAGGTGTTTCAGAATTCGCGGATACAGATTGCACAGTGATTGTATGTACCAAAAGGAGCAACTTTTTCTTCTGGCAAAATTGCATTCAAACAGTACTTTTTAAATGAGAGCAATTTTAAGTTAACGAATGAGCGCTCTACGTTATAGATCAGAGGCGGCGCACACACAGCGCGGCTCGACGTATGAACACGTATGTCATTGTTTTATTATTTTGCTATAGATTTCATAAAAACTATGCATGACATATCTAAATATCATAATTATTCACGAGTTGTCTAATCTACTTATTTTACTTTCAGTCGTTTCTTCAGCGATATCAATTAGAAAACATTCTCTTCTTAAATAAATTGTATTCAAAATAGTGATATTTAGATATCATACATAGTTTTTATAAAATCTTTAGCAAAATAGTAAAATAATAACGTACACATGCTCATACGCCGGGCCATGCCGTGTATATGTGCCGCACCTGCATAACGTGGAGTGCATTTGTTAACTTATATAAAATTGCTCTTATTTAAAAAGTACTGTTTAAACGCAATTTTGTCAGAGGAAAAAGTTGCTTCTTTTGGCACATACAGGCTACGATCCACTTGATGCTACAAATGCTTCGAATGCTACGAAGCATTTTTAGATTGGTCAGTTAGTAAAATTCTTTCTTCCGATTGGTCAATCAAACGCTTCGAAGCATTTGTAGCGCCAAGTGGACTACATCCAGCCATCCACAATCACACTGTGCAATCCGTGTCCACGAATTCTGAAACACCCTGTGTATGTGTGTGTGTGCATGCGTGCGTACGTGCGTGTGTGTGTGTGCGTGTGTATATATATATAAAAATTATATATATATATTTTATCTAAATTACACATTTAGTAAATACAAAAATTAATTTGTTATTAAATTATTCCTTATCTAAAGTATCATATAAACTTCTCACTGATTGTATTTTATTCCTCTTGTAATCAATGATAAAATAATAAGAAATTTTATTGGCAATATATGGTGATAAATAACCTTGGTTGCAATATTAACAAAAAAGAAAAAATTGAACAAATACTTTTGTATTAAACTTCTACATGAAATTTAAGTAATACAAAAACAATTTATTCTATATCTTTTTAAAAGAATAAAGTATTTATAATAAATTAAATTGCATATATGTAATATATATGTAATAATCCGTCCTCTTTTTTTTGTAGAGGTACTCTTCCCCCTGTGAGAAACAATGTTAAAGGAGATAGCCATTCTACGAAAACGACTAGAGTTGATAATTGAGTTTGTTGAGGCGTTTTAAAGCAAAAGGCGCAGATTAGCAATTAGCACGTTTGATTGCAGTGTCACGCTACTTTCTGTTATTATAAATTACAATAGCACATACCTCCCTATCAGTAAGCGCGAATTTAAATATGTTTTTAAATGTTTCTACTGCGATTATTAAAATAATTGTGTATAACTAAATAACATTATATAATAATAATAATAATACCGAATATGTAACATGTACATTACTTATGATATAGTCCAGGAGCGCTTATAACGTTAAGAAATCGCTATTAGTGATTAAAATTACAAAGCTATAAGTTAATTTTTTAAGCGATCCGTGAAGAAGTCAATTCTCAATTATCTCATCCCATACGATATCTCATTACATCATTATCAAATTAAAAAAACAGGAATGTTAACGAAA
Organism: Mycetomoellerius zeteki; assembly: GCF_001594055.1. NCBI lineage: Eukaryota > Metazoa > Arthropoda > Insecta > Hymenoptera > Formicidae > Mycetomoellerius > Mycetomoellerius zeteki. The sequence goes on from NW_017256190.1 coordinate 750,106, forward strand.
CGTAAAGATATCAATGAAATTAATACGCGATGTTATAAAGTGACTGCTATGCTACGCAAGCAAATCAACGTCAGATTTGTGTATGTACTACATGTACACGCGAGAATACAAATGCTTTCTCATCCGAAGTTGTATCCCCGTGTGTATGAAAGGAAAACAATGTCGTTTATATAAATCATAACAATCAATAAAAAGAAACAAACTGAATATATCTATCTTCTGAAAAAAGAATATCGTGTTTCGGATGATGTCGAGTTGGCCATGGAAATAAGTTTGTTTAACAGTTTGTGACAAGGAAATAATTTCCATGGTATACCTGAAATAATTTCTATAAACAACTATCATGACGACCGACGACATATCGACTCACGACATTGTACAAATTCTCGAAAAAAATGTGAGTTAATGTATAAACGTTAGAACACGAATATTTCATTTTTAACCGTTTTGAAATTATGTGCAGTTAAATGAATTGTATACATACAAACTGACACATTTTTTTATACAGGTGAACATTCTCAAGTCGGAAAGTCACGGTCCAGACGTAGCTCTTGAATTTCGTGACAAGTTCGAGTTATTTCGTAAACTGTTGTGCAATCTGACAGATAAACTCCAGTCGTTATTATATTTATCTGAGAATTACATCTCCGCGAGCGACTTTAAGCAATTTATAAACAGGATTGTCGGTTCATGGAACTCTATTAATAAGCAGGTAAAGCTTATATATATTTTACATTTATGGATTTCTTGTGTAAATATTTACAGGATTGGCGCATGAATTATACAGGTCTGTGAAAAATGTTCCAAGATACAAGTGGGTAGTCGTACGCTATCGGGAATACCGTTATCATTGCTCCTTGACAAAATAAAAAAAGAGAAATCTTTAATAAGGGAATTGTTGCACACCCATGAGTCCAAATACAGTTGTGAATATCTCGCGAAGTGTCATGTTTTGTTAAACGAAACCGAAGATTTATTGTGTAATCTTAAAAATTCTGATGATAAGGCACGTATTTACTGCTTTAACATTTAATACATCACTACATGTAAGAAAAGTATGCAAAATGTGTACACGCTTATAGAACCTTCTTTAAGCAAAATTATATTATTGACCCTTTTTGATTTGCAGTTACGACAATATATAGCTATATTGAAGTTGAATCCATTCCTTGTTAAACTAGAATCTGATGTAGACACATATGTCTCGAATATTAACATATCACCAATCGACAAATCTAAATGTCCAAAACTGGATGTTTTTACAATTGTCACAAAACTTCTCACTGGTGAGTTACTTGACAACGAACCTATAGACCCATATTGTGTTTTAGCGGATAATGTGCCTAGGAAACCGGTATTTATTATTAAAATAAAACACAAAATGGATCCATCGATGATGGTCGAGGAAACAATATAAACATACGAAGTTATATATTATAATGGAAGAGAATAATATAATGTTATATAAACAATATATATAATAAATTGTATTTCAGCAATAATTTATATTTGGCAACATGTCATAAACATTAATGCGCATCAAACAAATCAAATCTCAAGGAATGGAGTTTAATCTCTTGCTCTGATACTAGACAATATGTAGATTATCCATAATATATGTATAGTACATTGTACACATTCATTTTGGTATCTTAAAAATACTACATACCGCCCACAAACGCGATCATCATTTTCGATATATATAGTCAAAGACTAGATTTAAAAGATACCCTCAAGATCAGGAATAGAACAGGACGGGGCCAGTCTTAATACAAGATCTTTGTGATGTAGAAATTCTGGCGGAAGAAGTTGTTTCTTTCTCTATAAAACAGAAGTAAACAAAATATAGTATTCCTGTGGTATACAAAATGAAAGGTACCGAGGTAGCTTAACGAGGAGATACATTGCTGTTACAACTAACCAGTGGAGGCTGCGCAACAGTATGCGCGACGTTGGTAGCGATGGGCGCCCATCCTTTTGTGTTCAAGCATTTGTAACACGACTTAGGCTCGCCCAGACACGTCAAATGGTATCCATGACCACAGCCAAATACTACCACGTGATCAGAACAATGAGACAACGGCTGTCTGCACACGGGGCAAGTTATAGAAACGTTACCGCATGCTCTACCGGCATCCCTGAATGATAGAAAAATCGCTGCATATAATTGATATATGTAAATAACATTTAGCAAGTCTGTTTCACGATGAACCTCTTTGATTTTACATGCTTTTCATCACTCAATTTAGATGAAATCTTCCCTTTTGCTTTGTTATTATCAAGAAAATCTTGCATCTTGAACTATTTGAGGAAGTTCATCGTGAAGCTTTGCAGACTTCCGTACTTTATTAAAGCTCCTATTCATTCATCACTACTACTCAGATTATGTCAGAAGCGAGAAAATACACAATCAAAATTTTTGCACAATATATTAATATGAAAATATGTTTCAACACTTAAAGCGATAGAACCGACTTGTATAATACCGAAAACTTTCTTTTTGTTTCATTAATTAATAAATAACCATATATCTCTCATTAATTATGCACATATATATATATATATATATATATATACACGATATATATATAAATATATTCAGCAAAAGTTTTGTCTGAACATATTAGTCATTTGACACACACTTTCAGAGATAATAGCTTGTAACTTTACATGGGCCACCCTGTATATATAAACTAAATGAGGTATGTTCCACAGTTATGACTCTTAAATTAATAATATATAAAAATAAGTATGATTTTTAATCTCTCGAAACAAGAAGATGATTTCCAACAAATCTATTTCATTGATTACAAGTGTTGTTTTATTGAAAAATGTTTTTATTCAAATTTGCAAGAATTTTTATCCTATATTTTCTCGCTTTTGACAATTTGAGATAGCAATGGTAAGTAAACACAAGCCTTAAGAATGAATATAACTCGTATGTCATTAGAATTTCCAGGGTACCTCAAAGATGTTTCTAGAGCCTTATGAAGCTCCAAACTCACTAATCGAGCGGTAGTTTCGACCAGGGTTTGCTCATATCGCGATTGAGTGAGGACTCCAGACAACAGTTGCCGTATGTCACCCATTGTTCCGCTCGTTGCTGACGGATTTCTCAGGATCTGCTCCAATATGTTCGACAATATCGATGTACCGCTCAGAGATTCTAAAATTAATCTCAACAATTTGCCGTTCAATATATCCTTCTGCTTGTTATTCTCCGAATGCGATCGAAACATAACTTCCACTAGGGGCATCCAGTCGAGATTCCCCGCCGATCTCCGACATATCCCCGCGAGTTGAATGGCGGCGTGCACCGTTTCGCTTTCTGAAGCTTCATCTTGCCGGTATATTTCTAAACGGTTCTCAAACTGTTTCAACAAAAGATCAAACGCTTCCTGGTAATTACCAAGCTTCTCTAACATAACTGCTTCTGCATCTTTACAATTCCATTTCTGGACAATCTTTAACGCCTCGTCCAACCTGCATCCGTGTGATCCGTGCAAGTGAGCAACTACGTGTGCCGGCTCCAATTCGCACATTAACGCTAAATACCTCTCCAAGTGTTCAGTTGTTAATTCCAAAGAAACGTCCTCCTCCTTGTATTGCGCGATCTGATACAATGCTCCTAGCAGCTTATATTCTAAGCTTAAATTATTGGTAAGACTTTGTAGTATTGTATCAATTTTGTTCTGCAATCGTGTTGCAACAATCGTAGCAAACTGATTTGCATTGATCGTCACAAGAGTTGAAGTGTGAACCGATATAACTTGATTTAACGAAACAGTCGGCAGATTCTCGAGCCAAGGCCACACATCGTGATGCCTCAATGGCTCCAAGATCATGCACTCACATACTGCCACCCAATCTTCTCGTGCACTGTACAGTAATTCCACGACTCTTATGCTACAACACAAATGATAATGTATTACGATGTGCGCGCGCGCGTTTGTGTGTTGTGTACAGGGTGTTTCAGACCTAACACACTAACTGTTGATTGTAGTTTCTTAAAGCAATTTTGAAACGAAAAGTCTAATACCAAAACGTCAAGAATATAATAGTTTTTAAATTAGTAGCGATTAAAGTTTACTAATCACGGAGCTGACATTTCGCACGCTCAGGCATGATGACAAGTAATGAAGGTATGTCACAAGAGCCCTCTCAGCAACTTCAAGATTATCACACAAATATGCAATATTTTTATTAGGAAATTATTCTTGCTTCTATATGATCTGTTTGTATATTACGTACCCATTACGCATAATTAATATCAAAGCATATAACAAAGTATTAATTTGATAGCTAGATATTACATGTATCAAAATAAATTCATAATTATGTTCATGTGCTTTGTATGCACGATATTATATTATCCACAGAAATATTTTTGAAGAAATAAGTAGATAGATAAACTATTTTTAACATAAAAAGAATCAAATATTTTGATAAAGCAATGCTCAAAACATGTAAAATACCAATTTAACTAATACTAATGAACTTATATCAAATTACTATATATATGTATTTCTTAATAATTATCCTAGTTGAAATGTTGAAAAAAGTTAAAAATATAAAAAGTGATATAAATTACATCAAAACATGTAGGTATGTCGTTAAATTCCATAGACAGTAAATTGATATACATAATTCTTACTTATAATTAAAATATGCATGAATTTATAAATGATCATGAATTATTGAAATATTTTATACTTTTTGTAAAATTTTATTTACAACGTTTTTAATACGTCACACACAGAATACACACAACAAACCAAATTATAAATCGAAATGCGTCCTATATGGTCGTGCTAAATCTCGATGCCTAATAATATTTTCTAACAATAAAATGTACCGTTCTTGCATATTTGATTCTTTTTATGTTAAAAATAGTTTATCTACTTACAAAGATATTTACCGTGCATACAAAACACACGGACATAATGAATTAATTTTGATAAATGTCATAATATCTTACTATTAAATCGATATTTTGTTATATGCTTCGATATTAATTATGCGTACGTAATGTACAAACAGATTCTGTATAGAAGCAAGAACAATTTCTTAATAAAAATATTATTGGGGGTAAAAAATATTTATGTGGTAATCTTGAAGTTGCTGAGAGACTCCTTGTGATACACCTTCATCACTTGTTATATCATGCCAAAGCGCACGAAATTGCAGCTCTATGATTAGTGGAACTTTAATCGCTACTAAAATTTAAAAATTATTAACTTCAACGTTTTGGTATTAGACCATTCGTCTCAAAATTACTTCAAGAATCTGCAATTAGCAGGGTAGTGTGTTAGGTCTGAAACACTCTGTATACATAATCAATAAAAAAGCATAGAGACTAATAAATCAATTGAAAATACTTACAATTTTGCTCTATTTGCTAAATTTAATAAAGTATTATCAGAAATATTGCACAGCTTTTTAGAATGCAACAATCCCAACACAGCGTTTTCTCTCTTAGTTTTAAAGTCCTTCGACAGTTCCATATGCACGTCAATGCACAATATATCTATCATTTTATTCAACGTATTATACTCTAACGTAACAGTGCTTTCACACACTTCGTTTGCTACGAATATAAGAACCATAAATTGTTGCTCCAGCGTGATATAATCGATATTTTTTGGAGTAAGCGGCGTATTCGACATAACAATGCCTAACAAGATATCTATAAGTCTTTGTCGGTGTCGGAGACCCATTTCGGAGGTAAATTCTGGTTCCTGAAAGGCGATGGCAATAACATCGAGAAAGCCTTTCGCATCGAATTGCAATAACGTTCTCAAATATGGATATTGCCTCTCCATATCATTCGCCAAACTGGAATGCTGAGCTAATAGGGCTCTCAGTATGTCTGCTTTCGCTTTCTGTGGCATACCTTCAGGGAGCTCATCCTTGGGAAATCCACGACCAGCGAGACAACAGCTAGTATAAACTAGAATAGCATTGCCGAGTTTTATACAGTCTCGGGAAAGGGTGGTTAATGGGTCCTGTAATAAATTTTGAAGTGTTGGTACCAATTGATGAATGGGCGCTGTAAAATCGCCCAACGCTGTTGTCTGGAGATAAATCAGCGCTTCCCAAAGTCCTCGTTGACGACAAATTGTCGTTACCTATGGACAAAAATACATTCTAAAATTTACGTTGCAAACATAAATATCTATTTTTCATCGCTTGCTAATATTGAGACTTACTTGATGAATATCTAGACAATCCACATTGAGCAAAACCACGATCGCTTCCAGTGAATCTACTTTATCTTCTTGATCATAAAGAGTGACCAATTGCTGGGCAATCAATGGTGGCAGTCTCGGTTGAAGACTTCCATCAAGCAGAGGAGCTTCGAGAGCGTGCAAATAACTAGTTTTCAGCCCTTCCGACTCAAATACTATATCCCACAACTTTCCGAACAGCAGATCTAGGTTTTCCAGTTGAATGCAGTAATCAACGCAGGTGAGCACTATCGTATCGTAACCTGTATTTTCGTCTACCAAACATTGGTTTAATTCGTCCATATACTGCACCAATACTTCACAAACTTTATCACGTGCTATTTGCCTGCGACGCTGCTTAGAACCTCGCAGGCCGATAACCGCTTTGCCTTTGTCTTGATAAAAAGAAAGACCCAATGCTAACGCTTCGGGAAAACGTTTCTGAAATGCAAAACATTTTTAAATGTAAATATTCAATTAAGGCTCAGCGAATTAAAATTTAAACTTGTGTCAGTAAAGGACAATGGGCTAGGCACTAAATTACTGCTTAATAAAATACAATGTATTTTGAAAGAGAATTAAAGCGATTCCAGATGACATGGCCTATGTACACCAACTTTACAAATATTCACTAAATATCTATATGTATATTATAGGAAAATAAACAGAACCATATAAGGCCATTTAAAATATACATAAGCGATCGAAATAATTATGACAATAGTGGAGCGTCGTTGACGTAGTACACTGAGTACTAGATTTATAAACGAGGGATCTAGAATTCAAAAATCTCGATAGACTCCGTCAATTTTTCCGCCAGCTCCAACAATATGAATAATTATGCATATATATATATATATATAAATTATATTCTTCTTACTGCCAATTTTCTAATATTATAAAATTGTTCTTTCTTTTCCCTGTTTATTATAAAATATGTAGAAATAATTTATATATATGTATATTATATATACATATACAGGGTGTTTCATTTTAAGTGATATGGTCGATTATCTCGCGAATCGATGATTTTATTGAAAAATTTTTCGAACAAAAGTTGCATGGCTTGAAGGGAGACACAAGATGGAAATGTGAACTTGACTTTGAGTGACCTTGTCAAAATCAGGTCAAAGTCATTAATGTTTTTTAAATAGAAATCCCTATTTTTTATTACATATTTTTGTAATTTATCTCGAGAGCTTTCCAAAACACTATAATAAAGTTAGTTTTTGTTAAGTGCTTTCCGAGTTATGGAGCTTGAAAGTTACAATACCGCCGGTATTAGCATTACGCAAGGTGTCCGATCGACGGCTAAAAACCTCTTGAATGTTGCTCAGGATCATGTCCTGGATAACATTTGTCAAGATCAAGGCAATTGAAGGTTTTCTTATTTTCATGTTTACATTAAACGTTTATTTTTATGTAAAAATGAAAATAAGAGGTACAATTTCCAATGGCCTTGATCTTGACTACACACAGTACACATCTCTTGCATTTTTTATTAGACTGGCCTAAGTGTTTTATCTATTAGCGACAACTACTATTGCGTTGACTGGTTATTACTAGAGCCCGACTGATACTTTTGTCGAAACTGAACTGAAACACTCGGCTATATGTCAGTTTCAACCGAAACTGAAATTAAAAAATAAGAATCCTATAAAGGTCATATAGACATGCTCATATATCATATACTTTTTCTTCATATCATAATTTGTTGAAACAATAATTGAATTTCAGCTGAAATCGAAAACCGAAATTTCGGTTGTGTGTTAATTTTGACCAAGAATATAAGTACTTCTTCTTCATAAACACCATAATTTAATTATTGAAACAATAATTATACATATTAAAATTAATGAAGAGCTATATGGTTTCACTCGAAACTGACACGAGTGTTCATTTTCAGTTTTGGTAAAAGTTTCGGTCGGACTCTAGTTATTACACATATGATTATACTGTAAGTTTTAATTTTAATATCCACTGAGAATGACTTAATATAAGCTAAAACGTTTGTATTAGTATAATTCTCTTTCGAAATAAATTATAATTTGTTAAGCATTAACTTCGTGTTTGGCTCTTTTTGACACAAGTTTACAACATCTTACTCTTATAATTAGATTTTTTTTTCCATCGCTTTAAACTGACCTGCACAATTAGATGTTGCAATCTTTCAGTCCACGTTCTCATACATATTACATGTAAACTCTTTGTACCTAATAACAACAGCTGCGTACCAAAAACTATAACGGTGTTATAGCATGCCCGTTCACCGGCTAATGCCATCGCCTACGTAAAATATATTACAAATGTAGCATTAAATACACTTCTTTGTGTCCTCGACATACCAGGCTTTATACCTTAGAAACATTTCCACCAGTAGATAGTCCCTTAAAATGACTAGAAGCATAAGAAATACCAACGCGACTCATATCTAATGTCTCCAAATTATCCTGCGCTCTTACGTCTAACAAATGCAACTTCTCTTGAGTATCCAATACCACGAGAGATCTCGGATTTAACCACCTCAAATTGCTTATCATGTATGGTAGTGTCATCCTTCGAAGTGGAGACAATTTTACCCGCGTACCAATTTCAGTATACACCTTGTTGACAAATTATATATACATATATATATATATATTCTTTAGCATTCTTAAGAGAAAACAATCAGATAAAATATAATGCAATTAAATACATAGATAAAAATAAAAATCTTCTTTCAAGGCTCACCAGATTAAATCAAACAACACTCTCAACAAGCCTTTATGAGCCAACACTAGATTTTAATGTGAAAATTAAAATTACATGGATGTACAATATAGTACAGTACACAAGTATACGTTTCGACCTTTGGTTGAGGTCCTTTTCAATACATTAACACCCTCATTAATTGTCCCTATCTCAAATATAACATTATAGTCAAGTCCTATTGCATCCTGGTCGTCAAAATGGTAAATTTGAAGATTGACAGAAATGCATGGTTATTCATTTGGTACATGTTTCACTGGACTTGTACCAAATGAATAATCATGCATTTCTGTCAATCTTCAAATTTACCATTTTGACGACCAGGATGCAATAGGACTTGACTATAATGTTATATTTGAGATAGGGACAATTAATGAGGGTGTTAATGTATTGAAAAGGACCTCAACCAAAGGTCGAAACGTATACTTGTGTACTGTACTATATTGTACATCCATGTAATTTTAATTTTCACATTAAAATCTAGTGTTGGCTCATAAAGGCTTGTTGAGAATGTTGTTAAATACATAGAGCGGAAGTTCTTTGTAACCCTACGAGGAACAAATAGATTATATATATAATGCAATTAAATAAAAATACTTGATAAAAGTACACCACGTTGTCCCTCGCGAGCGCCAATACTGGATCGATCACGCGGGAACCATCAGCCGTTTGTATGACAACTAATTGCCAAGACAGTTGTGGTGGTGCTATCGCGGCACCGGTCAACGGGTGACTCAATACAACGCGCATTCTTGGTCTTATGCAGACTATAATTACCTACGCAGAATAAAATAAACATTAATAAATTATATACATTTAACTGACGTTTTTTAATCTATTATGAAGCACAACCTTCGATAATGTTGCCATTGCTACTAATGTATAATTTTTTAGTGGATGCGATGGCAAATGATTCAATAGCAAGGGTTCTAGAGTGCACACTTCTCCCTTGGAACCACTGAACAAACATCTACTGTCGCATCCTCGTATACCTATCACTCTAGTGAAATTTAGCTCGAATACAGAGCCTCCACTGTCGCTGCACAAAGCTATTTTTGGCGAATCTGTAAACTAAAGTAACTGGTTCAAAACTATCTATTGATTGAACAGATAGATTCAAGATACAATAACAGTGATAAATTGGACAAAACTCCTGTTTAGAGAGGAGCCCTTTCCAATCACCTTGACATATGTGTTATCAAGGTTATAACTCTGAATAACATCAAAAGTTTTAACTGTCGCTCATCGTTTGTTAAAGTCAACAATCAAAGTTAATTTTCTCTGATATTTTGAACAATAATATAATTTTTACGTGAAAAATTAGAAACCCATTTATGGAACCTCACTTTGCATGGAAAACGTACATGTAGATGTAATGAGTTCTGCCATTCCTACGAGGAGAGGAACTTGGTTATCAAAAGAATTAGATACATAGATTTGGACTGAATTTCGGTTTGCATGGAAAATTGTAAACCCATGTAGAATCTCTTGTTTCACATGGTTACAATTTTTCATACGAAAGGAGATTCAACTCAAACCTATATATCTAGTTTTTTTATAGTGAAGTCCATTGAGGCAAAACTCACTGCATGGACGCATGGCACTTTTTATGCGAACCGAGGCTTCAAGATGGATTTAAAACTTTTCATGTAAAACGTGGAAAGCGAGTTAAACACATCTTTATATTGTTAAATTCTTTTGTCAACAACACATGTCAAGATCAAAGGCGATAGGCCTCCAGAGGTGGGTTCCCTAAACAGAAGACATTAACCCTGAATATCAGATGTCTAGAATCCAGTAAAAGTCCTCGTAATAAAAAAAAATTTTTAAGTGAAATATATATAGTCAAGTCAGTAAATAATTTTCATAAAATATAAGTTTATCCAATGATAAAATTGATAGTCATTGTTCAGATAAAAGATAATCTATAGCAAAAAAATTTGAATTATCAGAATTAGATATTCAAAATGTTATATAGATGTATCAAGAAATTTTGATGTAGAATGAAGAATGATCTTGTAAACTTTTATATTGAAGAGAATTAAAAAAATAGAAAATATTTGAAACATTCATTTGCATAGTAATTAGATAATAAACTTATGTATATGTGCAACTAATGTTGACTCGTTAATAACACTTATAATTTATGATTAATTTCTCTTTAGAGCTTAAATCTCTTCATATTACAATAATACATATATGTATATTAATTTCACGTGTAAGAAAATTAAGATTGTACCTTAACATGCAACACAGCAGTGTCTAGCGGGTGTACATCAGTGAGAATCCTTAAAACTTTTCCATTACTGCTATCCAACATCAAAATATGTCCTCTAACGAAACCAGCCAACACTCTGCTACCATCATAGTTGAAGCAAAGAGCAGAAATGGAACCTTGATGTCTCGTTTCCTGATCACACCATCGCAACGTTTGTGAAGAATCAAAGCCCAGTATTAAACCATGACTAGTACCAATTACCAGCATATTCCCCCCAGCCGCGACTGCACTAGCCAGACCGGCGTTGACTCTCTCCTGCATAAACCATATTTAATAACGATGACTATTTCAGGCTTGGTTACTATGCATACGGCATGTAACAATTGTTAAAAAATTTGTAACTTGAAGGAACATGACTCCTTATATCTCCTGTATAAATGTATGGAATAATTGCTCACATTGGCCGATACAATTTGTGATGTTATTCCTTTGAGTATGACATGCCTTAAGATAACACCCGAATACGGTTTATGAGCGGTCTTAGAGGATTTATTTAATGAATTCAGCGACAAGTGACTGCCAATGCTAGTTGTCTCGCTGCTGCCGAGTTTTTCTCCTAATGGTACAACAATGTCGTCCTCCGTTTCTGACAGTGACTCATAATCAGGCTCCATCAAAATACTTTCTAAGGTGGGTGATTCTTCCACGATTGGTATGGCATATTCCGTGTTATCTAACTAGAAGGAATATGGCATGAGAGAATAGTTATTAAAACATGATGCCGGTAAATTATAATTAAATTAAACGATACAAGAACACAACAGGCGAAAAAGATGAATTGGGTAAACAAGCGGCAAATAGCATAGCGCGATTTACTCGACAACAATCGTATTGCATACACACGTTAGATATGTTTTACAATTGCATGGGCGCAATTGAAAATATAAATAGATACCTCCTCGATATCTAAATTAATGGCTTCCGTAACAAGACATTCGTCACTGTTCGGTACAAATTCATTTTCAGCCATCTTATGTTATGTTATCGCGGCCTCTGTAAGAACGGCTGATCTACATATATGTATACATTTGACAATTGTTTGACACATTTGTTTTCATTCTACGTGTTGTGATGTCGCGACCATTCGCATTTATAAACACATAGTAAGGATGTTCGATTTTCTGAAATATTGCAATATTTCATGTATCAATACCAATATTTGTATTAATTCTTGACCAACCAAAACAAGTACATACTGATACCTTCACGCGAGTGCGACTTAGGGTGAAATCACACGGTGCGGAAAGACTGCGGAATAGAGAATGCGTCATTGGCTGCGTTCAGCAGACTCAACAGTTTTGCAACCGTTTTATGATTGTCTGCTGAGATAGGACCATTCTTCTAGATCTAAAAGTTTGATCCAATTAGCGCGAAGGAAACTTACAACAGTTGCAAAACAAACGTTCTGCTGAACGCACCCATTGAATGGTTGCGTTCAGCAGACTCAACAGTTTTGCAACCGTTTTATGATTGTCTGCTGAGATAGGACCATTCTTCTAGATCTAAAAGTATGATCCAATCAGCGCGAAGGAAACTTCCAACAGTTGCAAAACAAACGTTCTGCTGAACGCAGCCAATGACGAATATATTTTGATCACGTGACCTATTTTGACGCTGAAAATGAGCGTCGAGCGTCAGCATGAAAAGGTACCTTTAAGGTAAATTTTCACGAGCTGCTTAAACTGGCTGTTTCAGCGACAAAAAGGATCACGTGATCAAAATGGACGCTTGATAATGGTCGCGTTCAACAGACTTAGCTGTTGTGGAGCGGATCCGTGAGCGCTCACTGCTATTGGTGTATTCTTTTAGATCATCCAATAGCAGCGAGAGCTCATTGATCCGCTCCGCAACAGTTGAGTCTGTTGAACGCGACCATTAGTCAATTTTGGCTGTGTTCCAAAATTCACTGTCAGTGCTGAAAATCTACAGTTTACGTTACATATCCTATACATTTTCGGCGCTGGCAGTGAATTTTGGAACACAACCTTTGACATCATGCTATTCCGAGTAGCGCTGATTTGGTTGATTGGCTGCGTTCAGCAGACTCAACAGTTTTGCAACCGTTTTATGATTGTCTGCTGAGATAGGACCATCCTTCTAGATCTAAAAGTATGATCCAATTAGCGCGAAGGAAACTTACAACAGTTGCAAAACAAACGTTCTGCTGAACGCACCCATTGTTGAGTCTGCTGAACGCAGCTAGTGTACACCAGTTCAGAACTTACAGTGGAAAAAGAACAGACCTTACGCAATAAAGTAGAAAAAGAGAAAAGGTTACAACACAGAGAGAAGAGGTGAGATGGAATATCAATGCCTTGATTGGTTACATACCTCGCTCGCGCATGTGCAGTTCATTATTATCCACTGACATCAAAGGGTGCGTTCCAAAATTCACTCCGAGT
>NW_017256191.1:0-7746 GCF_001594055.1 Mycetomoellerius zeteki
AGGTAAGTTTGTATACGATTAAAGTTACTGTTACTCAATTTAAAAACCCCATCACCACCCACATCATCTTATAATGGTAATATCAAAATATCAAGACGACGGTCTTCTATATAAAATTTAACTTGATAGAATTTAACTTATATACGTATACTTAGGTTTCATTGTATACATATATCATTAGATTTAGTAAAAACATTAACAGAATTTAACTTAAATTTAACTTGGCGCCACAATTATTAATATCAAATCTTTTATACAGATGATACATATATCATTAGATTTAGTAAATTTTGTGATATAATGATTTTCATGTAATAATTTTTGAAGGGGAATAAAGCCATTATAACTTGGGTTGGAATGTATCATATACAAAGAATTTCATCAAACAGCAAACGCAATTAGTCATCAGTTCCACGACCGATTAAGTAATTGACGTTGGTGAAACCGGCCCAAATGGTGGTTTCCACACGAGAAGCACGCACGCTTAGCGTTTTTTTTACCTTTTTTTAAAAAAAGGTAAGTTTGTATACGATTAAAGTTACTATTATTGAAAATGACCCGATCGGTGTCGAAACGTTTGTATATGTACGATTATTAAATATCTTATAATATAATTGGCTCGTTGCCCTTCTTTTATTTATTGTTTTTTTATGTATCAGGAACTGTAGATATTTACAAAATAGAGCTCCTCAGAACTTTTCGATCTCAAATTTCGATAAGAAGTTAGCACACCATTTGAAAAAAAAATTTTTTTGATCGTATTAAGTGAATCTTGTGTTAAAAACTACAGAGACCTCTTTGTTATGTTAAAAGGAAGCAGGAACTCTAATCAGAACTATTGTATCTAAAAATTATTTTTTCAAGAACTTTTAATTCTTTTTGATTTTTCTAAATTTTTTTATGCTTCAGGAACTCTATATATTATGCACGAAGCAATTAAGCCGCTTAGAACTATTCGATTTCGATTTTTTATGAGAAGTTGGTACCCTATTTTTTAAAACTATTTAAAAATGATTATTAAGAGAAAATTTTGTTATAAATTATAAAGAACTCTTCATCTCAAAAGGAAACGGAAACTTTAATCAGAACTATGAAATTTCAATGTTGGGGTGCTAACTTCACAGATGCAAGAGAGAACGGTTAACCAATCCACGACTCTTGCGCGACATCTATAGCGATGATCGATTCTCACCGATGGTTGTTTCTACATATAATACAGATAAGGAGCGCCCTTGAAGGGCCGAACCTACAAAAGTTCGGGCAGTGAAGCGATTTAATAGAGAATACGTTCGTATATAGTATCGAGGAGAATTCTCTTGCTTGTTGTAATAAAACCGAATCTTTTATTTATTGTATTGAGGCTGTGTGAGTCCTCTTACACTTTATTTTAATATACATGAACGTTAATTCCAAATTAATACGTGGCAAATGACCATCCTAGTATACACGATACTATCTTAATATTGAGGTAATTAATATTTAAGCTTAATATTGATCTAATTAATAATAATAATTAGTGTAAAGAAAACATAATTGCTTTAAAAAAATATGTAAACAAAATGGATCATTTTTTATATAAGCAATTATGTGTCTTCTTTACTCCAATTGATTCATCTCATTATTCTGTTCATAAAATTATTAAGGTATTAAGGTATAATTATCAAAAGTTAATAGTTTACGAGTTATTTAACATTTTATGTCAATATGTGCCAGAATAAGGTATTAAATATCATAACTATTGGTTCTTTGATTTTTTAATACCACTACCTTAATACTTTTATATGCAGAATAATTAGAGGAATTATATTGTGTAAAAAAGTTCATATAATTCCATTTAAAGAAACGAAGTTGACCCTGAAATCACCTCACCTCCACCTGAACAAAAATTGTTATCATCTTATGATAGCCCCCTTTACACGGTGTAAGTTTGGTTATATAAGTTTTTCTCTACACTTTATAGAAGATATTTCAGGTGATAATATAGCTATTGAGACACCCTATATGTGTATGCATGTGTGTACATAGTAATTCTTTTAAAAAATTACATTATAATGCATATATAATGCTTGCGATCCTTAACTCCCGTCATCTGTTGACGCACTGAAATGGATCTGTTTCGTCTTTCATAATCTGGATCGTTTTTGAAAAGATCAGGACAGAGTACATGTAAACGATCGTTAATTTGATGGAATCTGGAGCTTGTGTATCTGAATTGAATGAAAGGGATTTAGTTATGTTTTTCATTATAATTAAGATGTATGCATTATGTACGCATAATTGCGTTAATAAATAATTAAAGTCAGACTAAATTAGAATTATGTTATTTGTTTTTATATTTTAACTTACAGCTTTCATTATTTTTCCATTTAGATTATGTTATAATGCATTCTTTATCATTTCAATGCTAATATTATTAAAATGTTACTTGAAATTATATAAAGTACTTTAAAGTATTCAAATAATTTTAAAGAATCTTTAAGTCTTTCAGAGTGTAAACATTTTATTGCACACTAAATTATATTGTCAATAAACAGTAGCTTATGAAATAAATATTTACATACGTACTAACCCAATGATAATTCCCCAAATCAGAGCACTTAAGGTATTTACAAATACCGGATAAATCATCACAATCGGTAAACAAATTGTAAAGATGTTATTAAAATTAAACCTATAAATATATACACATGATAGATATTCTATCAATAAGAAAGAAAAAACGTATATGATCCATCCGATCATCATTCGAATTATCCAGTTACGTAGTCGTTGGTATTCCTTTGATGCACCGAGTGCTTTCAACGTGTCGTCTAGTATGGACAGTTCATGTAGGCATATTTTTAATTCCTTTAATAAATGATATTAATCGATTATGTGATATTTAAAAAATTATAACAATTTACATTTAAGTAAAAATTGTTATTGCAATGTGTATAGGAAATATGATAGATAAGGAGTTATTTAAATTTGATTTGTGTTTGAAATATAACACTGAAAATTTATGTTAAAAGCCAATGTAGGAAAGTAAAATACAGAGTTTTTCTTAAATAGCGGACACTAATCATATAGCGTTATTAATAATTAAAAATTGAGTCGAAAATTCCTATACAATTTTACAATTTTCGCAATGATAGACGAAATATTAATTTTTAAATATTGCCGAATAAGCGCGTATCCGGCTGATCAACTATTAACTGTCACGAAAATTGCAAAATGATAGAGGACTTTTTGATTCAATTTTTTATCAAGAATAGCATTATGTGATTTGGCAATCTCTTACTCGGCAATCTTTAGGAATTAAATATTTCGTCAATCATGAAAATTGCAATATGGTTGAGAACGAGGGGGTAACCTCTTGAATTCTAGTGTACAATCTATCAGAAGTCCGATGAAGTCCGGTGAAGTTCAGTGAACTCCGATGAATTCCGATGATGACCGATGAATTCCAATGAAGTCCAATGAATTCCGGTGAAATCCGATGAATTCCAGTGAAGTCGATTGAATTCCAATAAAGTCAAGCGATGTCCGATGAATTCGTGAATTCTGATGAAGTCCGATGAATTCCGGGTAAAGTCCGATGAATTCCAATGAAGTCAGATGAATTCCGATAAAGTCTGATGAATTCCAATGAAGTCCAATGAATTCCGGTGAAGTCCGATAAAGTCAGATGAATTCCGATGAAGTCAGATGAATTCAGGTGAAGTCCGATGAAATCAAAGGAAGTCCGATAAATTCATGAATTCCGATGAAATCTGATGAAATCTTGAAGTACGAAGTCCAGGGGTGTACATACATCTATTATTTGAGTGGTTACCCCCTCGTTTGAGAACCTATTGACTCAATTTTTAATTAAGAATAGCGCTATATGGTTAGTGTCCGCTATTTAAGAAACACCATGTATATATGCCAATATTAATTTTACCAAATATATTTCATTTACAATATACAATAATATAAACTTTAAAATTAAAACTTTTTATATACATATTTGGAGCATTTCATGTGAAAGTGAACAACCCATTTTCAGGAACGTTTCGGATTTTGATGAAACTTACCGATGTTGATGGGTTTGATGTTACAAACTGTTGTGCAAAGTCTTTGACTTTTAGTCCAGCTAATTTAGTAGCTGTAAAAGGAAGACATTTTGCAATTTATCGTAGTTCATATATCTTTCTAGATTTTTTTCGGATGGAAAGTGGAATTAATAAAATGAAGTTAACGTCATTTCCTACAGAAAAATGTCTGCTCTTTCACAAGATGTTGTCTTATTTTGAGTAAATGTCTGAGCACACGGATTGTCGTAATCCAGCAAACATATATATAATACATACGAGTATATAACTATTATACCATGGTATTACTTCCATATGACGGAATATAACAGATAATATAATGTGTGCATAACATTATACGTCCACGTTAATTGTAATTTCCCACTCACAAATCATTGCAGTTATATAATATAAATATAACATGTAATTCAAGATACTGTTATATGGTAGTCATATAACAGTTTTATTGTTATAAAATTAGAATGTGCCTGTTATGTTGCTATACATTATCCTAATTTAAAATTTAATGCTTTTTGTATATACTATTTCAAGAAAAGATCTTGTATTTAATTTTGAAGCGAAAACAAAGGGAACAGTTTACTTTCGGTTAGAATTAATTCAAAAACCTTTTCTGGGATTAGTATTTGCAAAATACATTCCCTAAAAATTGTTTTGCGTGGATATAAAAGATATATGTAATAATTAATTTTAATTCATTTATTTATAAACTTCATAGTTTGCACATAAATACATATTTATAAATATAATTACTGAGTGTTCAGAGTATTTAATCAGAGTAATATTCATATAAATTATATTTTTATAATAACCGTTGAATTTATCCTCCTCTTCCAATGTTGATAAAATTAGGTTCATTAGGTTTTGACGCGTTTTTGCACGTAATGAACAAATCTGATAGAAAAACGTGTCGCTCTGTCCTGCGAACCGAGATATTAATTGTTGAAGTTGATATTCAGGTTGGGAAATCCGTCACATCAATGGCATTGAGGGTTACATAAATTTTTTATTTTATAAACACAAATTCTCTGCTTTAAAAATACAAATTTTCTGCTTTAAAAACACAAATTATTATATAATTTTTGTTTTTACAGTAGAGAATTTGTTTTTAAAGCAAATAATTTGTGTAGTAATTATGCTGATGAGGGGAGCCAGCCCCGACGACCTTGACCTTGACATATGTTATCAAGGTCATGACCCTGAGTAACCTCCAACAAGTTTTAACCGTCGCTCGTCATTTGTTAAAGAGTTATTAACAGTTAAAGTTAGTAATTATTTCACTGCTTTACATGAAAAGTCAAATAACTCTGAGCAGCGAGAGAGGTATGGAGTGAAATGATTAAGAGAATATGACTTTCCACCCTTCCTTCGATTCTCCCCCCCCCCTCCGCCCTGCAAAGAGGCGTCCGACTCTCATCTTCGACTCTCACCCCCGCTCCCCCTTGCAAAGGGGCGCATGACTCTCACCTTCGACTCTCACTCTCCCCCCTCCCCCCTGCAAAGGGGCGCACGACTCTCACCTTCGACTCTCACCTCCCTCACCCCTTGCAAAGGAGCGCAGTGAAATGTATTAATAGTGTTGAATAAAGTATTTAGTGAAATTGAAAAATCTATGAGGAATAATACAATTATACATCTCTCACCTTCGACTCTAATCTCCCTCCTGCAAACAGTACAATTATGGAAGTCGCTCTTTACAGGGAGTGAGGGGGGGGGAGAGTCGAAGATGAGAGTCGTGCGCCCCTTTGCCGGAGGGAGGGGGGGGTGAGAGTCGGAGGTGAGAGTTATCTGACTTTTCATGTAAAGCAGTGAAATAATTACTAACTTTAACTGTTAATAACTTTTTAACGAATGACGAGCGACGGCTAAAACTTGTTGGAAGTCACTCAGGGTCATGACCTTGACAACATATGTCAAGATCAAGATCATCGGGGCTGGCTTCTCTCATCAGCATAATTACCGAAAATAATTATACATGTTCCATGTAATAGCAAAATGTTAGCAATTTGAAGCCAAAATTGGTAGCAAACTCGATCAGATTTTAACTACAAAACCATAACTATCTGTATCTGCATTTGGCTATGAATTTGTTGACAAAACTGACAGGCAATACTAGCAGATTGATGGAAGAAATCAAGCAGAATTTATTTGCATCAGATTCTGCTTTTAATCTGTAATCAGGTTATATGTAGAACTTTGTTCGGTTTCTGCTACTAATCTACTGGCAAAACATGTATAGTAGGCTTTGTCATATTTTTGAGAGCAATCTGCTGACAAATAATACAAATTCTGTACAACCTAAAATTTATTGCCTTTCTGCAATCAAAAATTGGTAGCAGACTCTGCTCAAAAATTTCTTTCCACAGGCTTTGTTATCAGGGTTTTTAAAACAGAGAATTTGTATTTTTAAAGCAGAAAATGTGTGTTTTTAAAACAGAAAATTTATTTTTAAAACAAAGAATTTATGTAATTTTGAAGCAGACAATACTTATAACAGCCTCACTTACATGTTCTCGTGTCTATCTCTATGCCATCGATGTAACAGATTTCCTAACTTAAATAGTCGTCACTTTAACGATTAATATCTCGATCCATGGGACAGAGCGATACTTTATTTGCCAAATTCGTTCATTTCGTGCAAAAGCGCGTCGAATGATTCTATTATATCAACATCGGAAGTGTGGAGGCTAAACTCATCAATTACCGCTTTTACATTTAACCTTACTGATTCCATGGAACAGCTTTTAGTATGCACTGATATAATTTGTAATACAAGTGACTGAATTCACTATTAATATTCTTCTATAGCACAAGTAATACTCATTTTTCTGCAAACTCACGATTCAAGTACAAATTGTCACGCGTGTGACGTTTTATTATATTTGACAGCTCGAAGATCGACTGGCACAGAGTTTTGCGACGTCGCGGACAGAAATCGCGAGGTTAGAACCATAATTTAAATTATATAACATAAATATATTATGTAAACGAAGCAATTGTTATGTAACACGCAACGAATGCCGTTATATTGCTGTTCGTTTATTATAACATATAAATAATGAAACAATATAATATTTTCATAACCCGGTTGTATTATGCAGGGTGTCTCACTTAAGACCGGCCAACCGAATAACACCCACAGTTTTGAAGATAGGAAGAAATGCTTAAAATAAAAATTGTTTGGTTTCGAAAGGAGCGTCGTATGATGATGAATATTTTTTCTCAGGTGGAGGCGCCTAGAAGATTTGTAGGTCAACTTCATTTTTTTTTAATGGAATGATATGAATTGTTTTACATAATATGATTCCTCTAATTATTCTGCATATAAAGCATGAAAAATTTTTCTATTTAAATTAAATTTTTTATACGGTCAATTCTTTAATTTTTTGTGGTAACACTTAAATTGAGCAAGTTAACACAATTTTGTGATGTTTTGTATAATGTTTTGAAGGAGAATTAAATAACCACTACTTTAGTTAGTAGAGAAAATCTTTGAATGAATTGTGATTAAATAACCACTACTTTAGTTGGAAAAGGAAATGTCTTTTAATGAATTATGATATGATAATTTCATTCAAGAGGAATTTAAACCATTTGGATTGCAATAGGAAGATTCTTCAATAAGTATACGTATACTTAGGGATTTCATTGTAATATAAAAATTAAAGATAGTACC
>NW_017256191.1:8079-9057 GCF_001594055.1 Mycetomoellerius zeteki
CAGTTCCACGGCCGATTAAGTAATTGACGTTGGTGAAACCGGCCCAAATGGTGGTTTCCATACGAGAAGCACGCACGCTTAGAGCTTTTTTTACCTTTTTTTTAAAAAGGTAAGTTTGTATATAATTAAAGTTACTATTACTCAATTAAAAAATCCCACCACCACCCCCATCGTCTTATAATAGTAATATCAAAATATCTAGACGACGGTCTTCTATATAAAATTTATATTATTAAACCCGATTAAGGGTGTCGTGAAATTGGCCACTCACAGTCGTTCCATTCTTCCGAGGAACAGCTATGATTGGCTAATTTCATAACGACGGATATTATTAAACCCGATTAAAGGTATCGTGTAAATGTATAGACAACACCTAGACACCTAATTCCTCGACAGCGAACACCTAGACACCCACTTCCTCGATGGCGAACACCTAGACACGCACTTTCCTCAATAGCGAATACCTAGACATCCGTTTCCTCAATAACGAACACCTAGACACGCACTTTCTCGACGGCGAACACCAAGACACCCACTTCCTCTACGGCGAACACCTAGACACCCACTTCCTCGACGGCGATCACCTAGACACCCATTTTCTCGACGGCGAATACCTAGACACCTAATTCCTCGACGGCGAACACCTAGATACCCACTTCCTCGATGGCGAACACCTAGACACTCATTTCCTCGACGGCGAACATCTAGACACCAACTTCCTCGACTGCAAATATCTAGACTTTTAATTCCTCGACGACGAACACCTAGACGCTTAATTCCTCGACGGTGAATATCTAGACACCCTCTTCTTCGACGCAGTAAATACCTAGATCTTCAACGACAATCTCGATATTTCATTTCAATTTTAATTAATATTTCATTTTAATTTTAATTAATAATTTAAATTTAATAATAATTTTAATTTTAATTTTAATTTTAATTTTAATTTTAATAATAATTTTAATTTTAATTATTAAT
>NW_017256191.1:9105-14210 GCF_001594055.1 Mycetomoellerius zeteki
TCGCCATATCTCGGCTCGTAGGACACGTAGAAAAAAAATAAAAGCACTTTTATCATACAATCCGTGCGGTGGCTATCGATTAAGCGTACATAGAACGCGATCGGTACAATAACGCAGCCGTTATTGAGATCCGATAATCTCGATCCAGCGTAGGAATGTAAATCGACATAATTACAGATATTGAAGCGATGAAAATCCTCATTGGATGTATGAGGCACATACTCAGAATCAGCAAAAAGTCAACGTATATACTTAGGCTGGAATTTTAAATGAAGCGATTATTGGACCTTTCTTTATTTAAGGTAATTTAAACGCTGACAATTACTTAGACATGCTTCAAGATGAAATAGTTCCGGCAATCCGAAACATCGCTCGTCAAAACTTCAATGACATTTGGTTCCAGCAAGATAGGGCGCTACCTCACTGTGTGGTTTACAAATGTGGTTTACAAATACACCAATATCTAAATGAAGTTCTTCCGAATAGGTGGATAGGAAGAAGGGGTTACATTAAATGGCCAGTACGCCTGATCTAAATCCACTCGGCTATTTTTTGTGGAGATATTTAAAGGGAAAAATTTATAATACTAAACCTCGAAATCTTAATGATTTACGTCAACAAATAATAAATGAATTTAAAATTATGCCTCGCGAATTCTGTAAAAATGCAGTCTTAAGTTTTTATAATCGTCTAGCACATTGTCAGACTGCGAAGGGACGCCAATTTGAGTATTTGCTATAATATGTAATATTCTTTTAACCCTAGCTCGCCATACTGGGATATAACGTATCTAATGCAATTTTTCACATTGCAATTTAGATTTTAACTTTTTATGATGTAATTTAAGAATAAAATATTTTTTGTTTCATCTTTGTTTATTTGTTCTTGTCTTACTCTAGAGATATCAATTTTGCATGTGATAAGTTAAAAATATGTTTTCTATTCAGAAATATAACTTGACGAAGTTCCAGATCCCGGTGGAGTCTAGCCGAGAAAGTAACTAAAAACTGATAGAAAAGGCGAGCTGGGTTAAAGGAATGACAAATGCTCAAACGAATGACAGTTGATTTAGATATATACTATTGTCTTTATTCCTAAAAGATTGATTGAAAAGTCTTGTCGCTTGCGTAAGACCTCCTATGATCACCGCATCCTCGCATCATTAAAAAGGATACGAGCACCTTAGCTTAGGTAATGTTAATACCGCGGCGGTTCCGTAACATTCAACTCTAATAACTTGAAAAGTACTGATTGAAAAGAGGCTTTATTATAGTGTTTTGGAAAGCTCAAATATTAGATTCTAAAATAAAAAATAAGGTGTTTCATTTAAAAAAATCGATTTGATCTTGACTTGACCTTGGTGGCGCCATCCAAGGTCAAATTGATAAGGTCAGTCAATAGATCATTTTCAATCCTACAACTTTTGCATAAAACATTTTCTCAAAAATGATTACTTTTCAAGATATTTAAGGGTCCGGGACTTTATATACATCCTGTATAAAGTAAAGTTATATAATTATAATATAAATACAGTGTAACATCTGTTAAATTATTTGTTACTTCCACGTTATATTATATTTAGTATTTGCTGGGAACACTTAGAGACTTAAGCTGCAGACATAAGTAACGCACAAGCTTTGGCGTATGACATATGACTTATTGCCGTCTCGTGGAGACACGACAATAAGTTGTACATCATACGTGACAGCTTACGCCTATAACTTAAATTTAAGTAAGTGTTACGACAATTCTTGTGCTCAGACCCTAACGCTTCGTTATTATTGTCCTGTATTGCTGTCTTTCTGGAATTATATATCGAAAACGACTAGGCCTCCCAGAATGCGACTTCGTACGATTAAAGCCGCCATATAGTACTATATTTAGAGCTATAAATAACAAAAATCAGTACTGGTTATCGTGCGATTTTAAAGATTTTAAACACTCGAATAGGAATGATAACGAAGAATTTCTCAAAATAGGACATCACCACTTGAAAGAGCAGACTTTTTTCTGTAGGAAACGGCACTAACTTCATTTTATTAATTCCCCTTTCCATCCGAAAAAGATCTAGAAGTATATACAACGACAAATCGTAAAATTTCATTCTTTTGCAATTATTAAACTAGATGAACTAAAAGCCTAAGACTTTGCACAACGGATTGCATCCTCAAATCAACATCAGTAAGTTTCATCAAAATCCGGAACGTGTTTCAAAATGGGTAATTCACTTTCACATGGAATGCTCCATTTGTATTTGCCTATTATTGTGAGATTAAGACTTCTTCAATGTTCTCAATAAAAAAAATGATTGTACAAAAGTTAAGGAATTTAAAAAATCAAATAATAGGGATTGAGGGAGTACATTTTAAAAACTCTTACCTTAACATGCAACAAGCTAACAAATATTAACGTAGTCGTGATGATAAGGTTTACGATATATAGTCTTTCTGGGAGATTACTCTCACTATATTTCTGCCATATCATCACTATCATTGGATAGTGATAGAAATATATAAAAAGACCCCATGTGGCCAAGGTGCGCAGGTAAGAAAGATACGGCCTAGGTTGTCCAAGAGGATATTCGAACACGCCCAAATTCCAGAAATTGCCAAAGGTCAGTAATGGTGACAGCGCTGTCTGTAGCGTCGTCATAGTTTTCGAATCGTCGATAGTAATTTGAATTAATTTTTACAGCACAAATGTGTTTTAATATTTTTCACAGAAATTTCGGAAATAGTTTTTATAGGTCCTCTAGAAAGTGTATGAGGATTGTAAGCTACTTATATTGAAATATGTACATATCAACTAACAAGCAAGTTCTGAGCGATAGAATAAAAACATACAGATAATCTAGATTAGATTACTTTCTCCTCGTGGAATTTTTATTTATATGTAGGAGTAAGCAGTATTTGAAATACATGTGTTTAAAATACATATTTAAATATATTTTTATTTTATCGAGAGTATTTTGTATTTCGTATTTTAATACTTTTTTGAGAGTATTTTGTATTTTGTATTTAAATACAATTTATTTTTTTTTTAGTATTTTTTTAGTATTGTGCCCATCCCTGTTTATATGTATGTATTATTACACAGCATGAACAGTTATAAACGTGGTTACTCTTCAAACATTTATGCAGTCTTTATACTTTGTTCCAAGGTGAAAAACACCCATTTAATGGATGCTTTTTATTTGCGACACGTGTCGACTTGAGTTGAAGCTGATAACTTTGATAAAATGTTTTATGTAATATATAGAAATTAATGTGCACAATACAATGTTTTTCGTAAATTAAAGGTACATAAAATTATTCTTATATTAATAATATATATAATTTATTAATACAGACGTAAAACTAAATACTTAGTTCTATTGCATTTTTCATTTATTTTTATATATATTTAATTATATATATATATATGTTTACGTCCGCGCAGCCAATTTACGATCGCTCTCACAAACGCGCACTCTCACTACCGAACCGCCGAAATAAACAACACAGGTGTAATATAGAAGAAAAGGAAACGTTTATTATAAAGAGATTAATTCTCCGCGAACGAAAATAGAAGGAGCGGTCTCGAGATACGTCCGTTCGTGTCAACAGCTCACATCCAAATCTGACGATCTTGTTGAAAACAGACGAATGCCTCTTCGTCTCGGCAACGCGTGCACTTCGCTATATCACGGACGTAAGCAAAACACGGGCATAACAATATGTATTAAATATGTGTTATATATAATTGTACATATATTTATAATATTTATTTTTGTTAAAAGTTTATACGATTTATTTCAAACAGAATTTGATTTTTACTATCTGCCTTCCAACTAATTGTTCAAATTTAACTATTAATATATTAATTTATTAATATATTGGTATATCGTCAATGTCTGAGATCATTGACGATAGAAAAAAAGTGTGGCAGTACGTTTGATGTGCAACTTCGCTTTATAACAACTTCATATCAATGATTGATGCTAACATGTCACGTAAGTATTACACAATTTTTAAATTATTTCTAGTAATTATTACATAGATTAAGGGACATCGCGCCGACGACCTTCACATGTTGGCAAGGTCATGACTCTGAATGACCTCCAACAAGTTTTAAATGGCTTTTCTACTATATCAAACAGAAAATCTCTGTTTTAAAATATATTGTAGGACTTTCCACGCGAAGGTAAAAATCGCGCGCCTCCAAATAGAGAGGGAGTTGCAGTATGAGTCATTTTAGGTAAAAGTCGCGCGTCTCCAAGCAGGAGGGAAGGTGTGATGGGAATTGCTTCGCCCCCTGCCAAGAGGCGCACGACTTTCACCATAAAAGACTTCCACCACACCTCCCCCCTGCTTGCTGGTGAGACTTTCGCCTGAAACGATAAAAATTGTTCATAACTTTTTAATATAATGATGAGCAACGGAAAAAATCAATTACCTTGACTTCTTTGAAGATTAAGATCAACATCGAGATCGATGAAAAATCATTTGGGACAGGCTATGTAAAAGTAAACATTTACCATAATTTTCAAAAAATTGTTTAAATTTTTATTTTTTATTGATAAAAATATTTTTATTTAAATAACATTTTTTTAATGATTATTGTGTGTAAAGTCTTGAAATTTATTTAACTGTTAAAATTTATTTTTGTGTGTGAAATTATTCAACTTTTAAACGTTTTATCTACCTGTCGTAGTTTCGATGATATTCGCTTCAAAAGAGAAAACCGACCTTTTTCTAAGAGGTGTTTGATCTCTTTAAAGTGCGATAGGTTATAAAAATACGCATCCTTTTTTTGGTCTACAAAATAACGTTAAAAGTTCATCAAAATCAGAGAAGGACTTGGGTTTCTTCGTAAGACTGAAGAAGACATAAATCCGGAGTTGAAATGTTTGTAGACAACTTTATTCATTATGTACATTTCTCAACATATATATAGGTTTAATTGTTTGCAAATTGCACTTTTTTGCCTTATACGAGGGGCACTACTTATATTTTGAGCCTTGGCAACACTGAGTGTTGCCATTTCACGTTTCCACTAAAAAGTTTGACATTTTTTACCATCACCTTCTTCAGAACCTTTTGTTATTTGAGCGCGATTTGTATTGT
>NW_017256192.1:0-1419 GCF_001594055.1 Mycetomoellerius zeteki
GTAGTTGGAGCTACACTAACAGCCCTAACTTGCTTAACCCAAGTTGACATTGCAACCGCCACTCAGATTCGCTGAGTGCGATTACAATCGCCTCAATTTTATAACTTAAAACAACATATTTGAAAAATCAATAGAGCCAAGCCGAGAGGATGTTGATTGAGGGGAGGCCGAGCTGCCAAACGACGGTCCAGCAACAGGATCCACACACGGGAGAAGATGCCACGAAGAGCCCTCCCAAATTAATAAAATCACCCCGCGTAATGTGAAAAGACTTTAATATAAGGCGCAATGCCAGATAAAAATATTATTATCCTCATTTTATTATATTATAACTAACATTAAGTATCAAAGATATTATATTCATAGATATAAGGTAATTTTAAGACCATATGACATTCATTAAAGAAGATTTCATTAAAAACTATGTTTAACATTTTTTATCAATTATTTAATCAATCCTTCAGAGGCGTAAGACACGCAAATACATTATAAAAAACAAGGAGCCATAAAAGAGCTCATCTCAACCGGGAAATAGCTGAATCTCGGAAAATACAATTTAATTTCAATTAAAACTAATTTATTCAGGTAGCTTCAATGCATTACTAGTAATTAAAAATAGTCTCAGCTCAATGGGAGCAATTAAGAGCCGAAACGAGCTCATTATGAAAAAATATTATTTTTTCTATATGCTACAGCGTCCACATGAAACATAAAAATCACGAAAAAGTGAAAAAATTCATTATTTACATTAAAAACATTATAAAAAGCCATTTGGGCAAAAATCATTTTTTATCAATTTTAATTTTATATTTTTTGGAAAAAATACTTTAAAAAAACTAATGTGGCGCTTAGTTAGACTCATTAGGAGCTATTGTAGCTCAAGAGTCATGAAAATCTATTACGGAGTGAAAAAACCCGTAATAGAAGACAATTCTTTGATTAAAATCAAAGGAGGTGTTTAAAACACCAAAATGTCAAATATTGACATATAAATTCCTAAAAGAAGGAGTTTATTCGCGTCTTCGTGACGCGAAATGTGAAACGTTATCGCAAAATTTCGATTAGCGTAACGTTACGGACTCTGATAGAGCTCTGTGAACGAAAAGGGCGAAAAAATGCGTAAATTAGATTCACGCGGATGATAGAATGCGAAGACAGAGACCGCGTGAGAAAAGAAGAAAGATAGGCGAAAAGCGATTATTTTATTAATTATTTTAATTTTATTTACTTACCGTATTATTATTTAAAGTTAAGAAAGTCGTCCTAATAATCACTCATGTGAGCCGGAGTCATTGACAAATCCACAGGGAAATGATGAAGTACCTGTAAAAAGGAAAATTTTTTAATATTTAAGTTATTTTATTAAAATCAACAAAAAGGTATTTACTCAGAAAAATATCAAATTTGAGAAAATAAAAG
>NW_017256193.1:0-880 GCF_001594055.1 Mycetomoellerius zeteki
CGACATTCTGTTGATAAGGTTACAATTAACATACGTGTTGCGGGATGAAAGAAATTTGTCACACATATAACCTTTCTCCTCGCTTTATTTTGTTAATACTGCTCACATATCCTCAATAGCCCGTTCCCCGTGGTGCTACTCGGCCGACACCTCCCCTCCTTTCTTGCCATCTCGTGGTGCCGACTCGCGGCGCCCGGTCGGTAATCGTGCGCCTCCTATAACGCCGCGAATACCTTGAACTATTGTCCTCACTGCGATCCCGCCGGCCGTTGAAGGTTGGATCCTTCAACTATTACTTACTACACAGCGAGGATCTTGCTTACAGACTAAGTCTTATAACTAGAGCTATGTTTCAATCGGAAGAATACAAATCTTATTGATAGCGCGTTTGGTGATACCACTTAAGGTTCTTATGCTAACCACGCGTACATAGCCATCACTACCAACGTGAGTTTCGATAATTCGACCTGTACGCCATCTCAGCGGAGGTAAATCCTTATCATTCAACAGAACTGGTGCTCCGATCTTAATTTCGCTGTAATTAGGTTTTTGCCATTTGTAACGATTTTGAAGTGTTGTGAGATATTCGTGAGACCAGCGTTTCCAAAAATTCTGACGCATTTGTGACAACAGTTGGAATCGCGTTAGTCGGTTCGTGGGTGTTTCGATAAGGTCGGGCTCTGGGAACGAGTTTAAAGGCTCACCGATGATGAAGTGTCCAGGCGTGAGTACATCATAATCGTGAGGATCGTTGGAGATTGGACAAAGGGGGCGTGAATTTAATGTAGCCTCGATTTGCGCGAATATCGTACTGAGTTCTTCAAACGTTAGGAGGTTGTTACCAATGACTCGTTTCAAATGGGTTTTTGCAGATTTTACG
>NW_017256194.1:0-2301 GCF_001594055.1 Mycetomoellerius zeteki
TTACGTGATCAGGAAACTGTTTGGAAATTCATTCCTCCGTACGCCCGCATTTTGGCGGTCTGTGGGAGGCCGCCGTCAAGTCCGCCAAGCGCCACCTCACTCGGATTGTCAGAAACGCGTCGTTAACATTCGAGAAATTGCAGACCATATTTTGCGAAATTGAAGCCATCTTAAACTCACGCCCTCTCACTCCGTTGAGTGAAGACCCTAACGATCTGAGCTACCTAACTCCGGGTCATTTTATAGTCGGCACCGCTTTGAATAGTTCCCTACCAAGATTTAAGCAATGTAAACGAAGGCAGGCTGGTGCGATGGCAGCGCGTCGAGCAGGCCAGGCAGCACTTTTGGCATAGATGGAGTCAGGAGTACTTGCACACCTTGCAGGAACGGACTAAATGGAGGGCGAACAAGGGTGAACAGCTAAAATTGAACCAAATGGTGCTACTGAAACAGCCAGGGCTGGCTCCCCTTCAATGGTTACTCGGTCGAGTAGAGAAGCTACATCCCGGAGCTGACGGCATCAGCCGAACAGCCACCATCCGCACTGCCAGAGGGCTGTTCACAAGGCCGCTGTCCAAGATCTCCATTTTGCCGATTGACAAATAGCTCCTTTTTCTTCATGTTAGAACTAAGATAGCAATAAGACTGTATGCACACCCGGACCTTTGCTTTATCAGTTTTTTTTTGTTGTTTTTAGGTTTTACCCGCTTCTTTACGATATATTCCTCCGGAATAACTTGTTTGCGTTCATAGTGCTTTGAAAGCAGATTCTTTCAAAGGGGGCGGCTATTGTTCGGTACACGAATCGTTAATGCCCGCGTTACCGACAGCGGCGGGCTGCAGGGCTGAGACCCATCGAGATGCGACGCGGCAATCGGTATCGGCGCGCTTCGAGCGTTTTAGTTGCAGGAAGTGTCGTCATGGTCGATCGGGCCGAGAGCAGAGAGAGTGCGCGTGCCGCCATTATTAGCGTTCGTTTCATTGTAACGGCAGTGTGTGCAATAAAAGGTCTTTGCATTTCGGAAGTTTTTGAATCGCCGCAAGATCCCTTCCTTGCATTCCAAAGGCGGCAGAGCGAGGCCAAGCAATGCCTAGCTATTAAATACAGGGAGACACTTCTCTCGACCACGTTTCTCGTGGATTCAAGACCGGGAAAACACGTGGGGCCGGCGCCATAGCAATTCCAGTAACGTGGCCCGGCCAAATCAGCAACAAATTAGTCCTTCGAGCCGGATTTGAGCCAGGACGCATCGCCGTTGCAATCTCGGGCGAATCAAACAAGACTCGGCGTCAGAATTAAGGGCCGCGCACTCGAGACTGGGTGTCGAGCAGTCCGCAAACGCCGTAGCTACAGCACAGCGAGCTCGTAAACCAACATACGAGCCGGCAATCATCATCAGTCATCTACGAAAGCAGGAAGATTCACCTACGTAACGTGGAAGCAATCGAGTCTTAGAAGGGCGGGAAATCCACCGACAGCTCGTGACGTGGCGTTACTTCCGGCGAATCTCATCGCTCACGACGAGGACGGAGGGCATTTCAACGCAACATCAGGGCATTACCTCTTCAGGCGGCAATACAATCGATTGTAAGGTAGGGGCAATTAGCTCATTGTCGGTGCCGATTATTCTGTCAAAGGTCAGATCGTTCTCGCGTTCAATATGGCGAATGACGACGGTGTTGGCGCGCTCAGGCGCAGGCGCGGGACGATTTTCGCGGCTTGTACGCGAATACGCACATTTACCGAATCCATCACGTCCGTTACGCCGACCATTGCGGCTCAACTCGAGGAGCGCCGGGAAATGCTCGGCGGTTATTGGTCGGAACGACTCCATATAAACGAAATTAGAGGCTCATAATGAGGCCGAAGCGAAGAATCGCGCATCGTTTGAGGATTCATACTACGCATTATCGGCGTGGATGCGCGAGATGCTTTATTCAGCGTCGGCGTTGAGCACCTCAGCGCCGCCTTCGCCCTCGTCTTCCGCTAGCGTCGCCGCACAGCCTTTCAATCATATAAGGCTACCTAAATTAGAGTTGCCGAAATTTTCGGGAAAGTACGACGAGTGGTGTCCCTTCTTCGACAGCTTCAACTCTCTCATTCACGCGAACACATCGTTGAGTGACATCCAACGGAAAACGTCGCTCGCGGGAGACGCGGCCAAGATAATTAGCGCATTGGAAATCTCGGACGCAAATTACCGGGTAGCGTGGGCCCTCTTAAAGGAGCGATACGATAATCGGCGCGCGATAGTACCGAGCCACATTAAGGCTATCTTACAAGGGAAGTGGCCAAAGTGA
>NW_017256195.1:0-408 GCF_001594055.1 Mycetomoellerius zeteki
TATTCTTAATACTCTTTTGAACAGAATGAGGAGATGAATAAATTGAAGGAAAGAAAACACGTAGTTGCTTATTCAAAAAATATCCTTTTTGCATATATATTATTTTTAAAGCAACTATATGCCTTCTTTATACAAATTGATTAATGTCATTACTTCATAAAAATATTAAAGTATGATTATAAAAAAATTAATAATTTATGCCTCATTTAATATTTTTTTTATGCCAGAATTAAGTATAAAATATCTTATAAACTATTGGTTTTTTTATACACTACGTTCATACTTTTATATGCAGAATAATTACAGAAATCATATCGTGTAAAAAAATCATACAATTCCATTTTAAATAGTGGAGGTGATCTTGAAATCTCCGAAGCGTCTGCACCCATAGAAAAACTATTTATAGTA
>NW_017256196.1:0-865 GCF_001594055.1 Mycetomoellerius zeteki
TTTTCATAGATGACTCATTTCCTTCATGTCAGAAAACTTGGAATTTCTCCAAAAAAAAGCATTCTTCGTTAATCATTTTTTTTTTGTTAGTGAAAGAACGATAGACGAGCAGATATGAAAACATGGTTATCATGAGAGTCTAAACCTTTTTGTTACAAGCGTACATCCCTACTCTACATCCCTAAATTCTAGACAGCAATGATTTTTATTCGTTCTCTCAGTAGACTCGACGATTTCAGTCAAATCGTTTAAAGTCTCTCTCTTAAAATCAAACTCTATCAGTCGGTTAGTCTGTCAGTTAGTCTTGTAAACGATGGAGAACATACATAATCTCTCGGACGCTGTGGGTATAATACATAAGAAAGCTTCGATTTTTATCAATAGAATCGGAACATTATCAGCCACTGTACAACGGTTCTGATGAACGATGCTATGGCAATGAACCGTATATTGAGCAAAAAATAGGAGAGAAGATGACGATGACTGTGTAGAGAGGTCGGGGATCTCTCGCGAAAGAAACATAAATTTATAATTATATCATATATAATTATATCATATATGTATAGAAATAAATAAGTTAATAAATATTTTTCTCATTCTATTTTATAAAAAGAGAGCTTTGCTAAAATATATGTATATTTGAACTGTATATCCGGGGTAAAGAATTATTCGGCTACCTTCCTATTATCTTTTCCTCCGTTCATCCTTCACTCATTCCTCGGCGGTTTCATGTTACACCACGACGTTATCATGACGTCTAACGGTGTCATCGCGCTCTCATTGAACGTCGATTTGCACTCATCAATTCAGTAGAATAAAAATCTTAAATCTTTGCTTGCGAGAGAAGAGACAAAACGTGAGAGTT
>NW_017256197.1:0-565 GCF_001594055.1 Mycetomoellerius zeteki
TTTGCACCTATTACAGCGCCGATTCCTAACGACCCTTTTTTAACTTTTTAATTGTTTTGATCTTTTAATGTTTCTTATGCTTTTGTTTAACTGTGTTTTTAATTGATAGTATTAAAGGGTCTTGAATGCACAATTATAGGCGAATACAAATTTATAAAAATTTTTTAACAGATCAATTTTAATACTTATATTATTATGTAACTTTTTATCTGACATTTCCTGTACACATTGCAATAACAATTTTTACTCAAATATAAAATTATAATAATTTCTTTCTGCGTATAATCGATCAATATGATTTTTTTAAAGGAACTGAAAATGTGCTTACGTGAACTTAGCATAACAGACGATACGTTAGAATCTCTCGGAACGCCAAAGCGATACCAAAGGCTAAATAACTGGATAATTCGAATAATAATCGGACTTTTTTTTCTTGGCATTTATTAATTTAAAATTTTTCTTTGTTCATCATACATTAAATTTTACCTTTTATTTGAGTTTTGAATTGACGTGTTATGCGTTTCTGTACATTTACCCGATATATGTCATTTTCTTAAATTATCTG
>NW_017256198.1:0-5513 GCF_001594055.1 Mycetomoellerius zeteki
CCGTTATCCGGTTGGATAACTGCCCTCCCCCGCACATCAAATATCGAAATAGAATTTTATGCCGAACATCCGATATCTGGTACCCGACAGTTTACTATTCGGAGCATCCTTAAATAATGACATCAATAATTAAACTTTGTGTAAATATCCGGATTTAAAGTACATGTTCGGTTTATACTTGGATGTTTACTTTAACATCTTTCATTTTTATATGAAATGTATAAATTTGCAATTCCAATCATTTTTTGAAAGTATATCTAATATTTCTTTAACCGAGAAGCGCAAAGATCACTGAAAATAATAGTAAATTCCAAATATCACATCGACGTCATTTCGTCGTATTCCAATTTGAGATATTGAAGTTACATCGGTCGTGCTCATCCTTTCATGAACGTTCATGTGTCAAAGGATAATCGCGGGGACATTTGGAAAGAATAAAAACACAGCAGAAGCAACGTGTGTGAAGTTGGCCCCGCACTTTACGAATTTTGGATTTTTCTTGATTGTGCTGTGTTGTGCCACGTTGTGCCGCAAACCGCAACTCAATAGCATGAACCGTTTTCCAAATAAAAATTCTATACTGGCCTTAGGAATTTTTAGGAACAGGAAACTGAAAACCCCTGTATCATGCGAACGGTGCAAGATAATCGAATCGCACAACGTCATAGTCACTGATAGAGGTGACTTCCCTTTTTTATAAATTACCAAAAAGATCTTTAAGTTTTTCACACTGTAAACATTTTGACGCACTACGTCAATAAAAATAACTTGCAAAGTAAGTATATACACATGTACTAACCCAAGGATAGTTGTAGATATCATAGCGCTTAAGGTAATGATAACAGACGGGTAATTCAACAGAAATATATAAAACGCCATTACCAAATATGCGATAAAGTTGAATGTATTATCAAGTAAGATAATTGAAAAAACACTATATGTTGAACTGAAAAAAAGATATACAATCAATCCGATTATTATTCGAATTGTCCAGTTATTTAGCCTTTGATATTCCTTTGGCGTTCCGAGAGCTTCTAACGTTTCGTCTATTATAGCAAGTTCACGTAAGCACATTTTCAGTTCCTTTAAAAAAATCATATAGATTATGCGACGCAGAAAGAAATTATTATAATTTTATATTTAGGAAAAAATTGTTATTGCAATGTGTACAGGAATGTCAGCTAAAAAGTTATATAATAATATCGGCATTAAAATTGACGGTTAAAAAATTTTTTGTAAATTTGTATATCCCTATAATTGTGAATTTAAAGCTCCTTTAATACTCTCAATTAAAAATACGATTAAACAAAAGCATAAAAAATATTAAAAGGTCAAAACAATTATAAGATTAAAAAGGAGCTATTAAGAATCGGCGCTGTAATAGGTGCAAAAAGATCGATGGAACAATATCTTCGTATAATTTGTATCCGTCAATTTATTCTTTGCGGACATATTACAGCGCCGATTCCTAATGGCCCCTTTTTAACGTTTTAATTGTTTTAATGTTAAGGAATCTTATTTCATTGTAAGTGTTGTTAAAAGATCAAGTATTATTATACATATATAGTAATGCATTTAAAAATTTTTACCCTAGAACGATATAAGCAAACGAAAATTAATATAATGGTGATAAGAGGGACAACATCCCTGGTGAATATACGTCCCGTCTGAAAAATTTGACTATATCTTGGATAGAGATAGCAGTACATATAAAAGATCCATTTGGGTAAGATGTACAGGCAAGAAATATATGGCCTAGGTTGTCCAAGAGGACGTTCGAACATGCCTAAATCACAGAACGAGCCAAAGGTGAATAATGGCGCCAGCGCTCTTTCTAGCGTCTCTGTCATAGTTTCCAAATCGTCGACTAGTACTTTTTAACTGAATTAGTTCCTGCTGCACGAGACACAAACACGTTTTAATATTTTTTATAAGAACTTCAGAAATACTATAGTTTTTGCAGTTCCTTTAGGAACATTGTGAGAACTACACTGTAAGGTATGTACACTGGAGGATAACGTATATACATATGCCATTTAACCAGCAAGTATTGAACAACAGAATGGAACACAGATAATCTAGATTAGATAGCTTCCTTTTCGCGGAATTTTAATTTAAAGATGCTTAGAGTAAGGTCACTATTTGTAGATCACCCTTGAGAAAAAAAATTTATATTTTTATCCAGAACGATATCAAACAATTAATAAAATATTTAATAGTAATGATTTATCATAAAGATTACATTGTGGATGATTTTATTTCATTTCGGTATCGTTTTATATATTTTAACTATAATTAAATGAAGTAATGATGGTTCACCAAATGCTTTATCTTTATATTTATATTTATATATTTATATATTTATATTTATATTTTTGGATTTAGTTCCAACTGAGAATATGATATTGATATTTTCTATAAAATTTAATGCTATTTACTATCTCCTGTAAAAGCCATAAGGCAATTCTTATGGTGTTGCACTTTGAATATTTTTAAAGATACCTATCTTATTATTGGTTTATGTCTCATCTTTTATTAGTTAACGATCAAAAAATCAATAAAATGTGCAGCGCTATATTGCTAATAAATAAAAAAAACTGACACTTGTAAAAGATGAAACAAATGCTAATGAATCTTGTGATGTGCCTTATTTGATAAAAAATACTATAATTATTTAAATATAATATATGATCCGAAACTGGAAACTGATGCGCATTTAACGCTCTTACCCTATTATTACAAGGCACGAATGATTATACAGTTATACTTGCAACATTATGTCTCTGTACTAACATGTGGAAATGTTT
Source organism: Mycetomoellerius zeteki (assembly GCF_001594055.1). Lineage (NCBI taxonomy): Eukaryota > Metazoa > Arthropoda > Insecta > Hymenoptera > Formicidae > Mycetomoellerius > Mycetomoellerius zeteki. Next base: position 2,808 of record NW_017256198.1, read on the forward strand.
TTAATGAATGCTTTTTACTTACATATATGGCTTCTAATGACACGTGTTGACTTGTTAAAGCTGATAACTTTGATAAAATATTTCATATATTGAAGTTATGTACACAATACGGGGTCTGTTCGAAAAATAACCGAACATTTTTTTTCATTTTTTAACATACATCTTATTGGTCTATGTTTCCTTCAAAGTACTCCTCTCCTCTATTTTCACACTTGTCCCAGAGGTGTTTCAACTTTACCATCCTGTCCTGGAAAGCTTTTGGAATATCCTTCAATGTGAACTCTTCTTAATGTCATCAATGGTGTTGAAACGGCGTCCTTTCAGTACTGATATTAATTTTAGGAACATCAAAAAGTCGCAGGGAGCAAGGTCTGGGCAGTAGGGAGACTAATTTCACGCAAAATTTCACATTGCATCGTTGCTCCTGTAAATCGGACATCTCAAAAATCGCTACGAAGCCTAAAACACAAAATTCTCAAAATATTTATGTATTGTATATGTACAGGGTGCTTCCGATACATACATATTAGTAAGTTGGGTTGTCTTTCGGTAGGGACATGCTCATCCGCAGGGATCTGCTTATCGGCATGGTAATGCAGAATAAAATTAGATCGGAAAAGACAATAGAAATTGAATTTTACATTCTGATATAGTGTAAAATTCAATAATATGATATAAAATATATATTTACTAATTAAGTAATAATACCTGACCTAATCTAACCTAAAATTTAATAAACATATTTGAACAAAAAATATTTTTGTCTTGAAATGCTTATATAATAAATGTTTAACATGTAACCACCACGAAAGTGACGCTATGCGTTCATTGATTGCTTTATATGTCTTTTAGTTGTCATTATGATAAAAGTTTCAATTTTTTTATATAAGTACTTTATGAGAAGATTATTTATGTAAAGTTACATTATGAGATACAGATATTAATTGTTCAACAAATAAACAAAATATTTATTTGTTATAAACTAATTGGTATCTCAATGAAACTTTGCATAAATTATTTTTAATACTTAAAGTACTTACACAAAAAATTTAGATTCTTGTTATCATATTTCAAATTTTTGTTAACAATAATAAAAATAATAACAAATGCAATAAATAATCTATAAAAATGTGTTGCTCAATAAAAACAGAATACTATAAACACAGCATTCATATGCATGTAGTTTGTATAAAGTATAAATATTGATATATGTGCTTTATGCCCTTACAACCTTCTTAAATCAGATATTATTTGTATTATTAAATACATACTTTATATTATATTATTGAATTTTACACTATATCAGAGTGTAAAATTCAATTTCTCTTGTCTTTTGCGATCTAATCTTATTCTGCAATATCATGCCGATAAGCAGATCCCTGCGGATGAGCATGCCCCTGCCGAAAGGCAACCCAACTTACTGATGTGTATGTATCGGAAGCACCCTGTACATATAATTTTATGTACTCACATGTATACACTATCGTGTTACGTCCAGTGGACTCCACGATTTCTTCCAAGTCCCAAAAATAGTACAAAAAATAGTGCGCATTGAAAATCCGCCCGGACGCCCGAAAAAAGTGTACGTGTCCGGAAAATAGAGTACGGTCGGTCACCCTATGTATAAGTTTATATAATGCTATATAACTCATATATAATTATACTTAAATTCCTCATTATGTGTATTTGAATTTGAATATACGTAATGATTTATGCATATCTTCATATACCAATATATGTATGTACATACATATAAGACCTCCTATAGTTTATATATAAATTTATATAATTATACAATATCTGTACAAATAGCTTGCTATGTATAATAAGAAATAATTACGCAGCTTCGTTTTCAGCGTCCAAAAATCTAGGAAACATCTTATCCAGTTCAAAGTAACAAAATTTTTTTGTAACTAATTATTGTTTTCAATTTTCACATCAGTATAGTATATAATTATATGTGGACATATTCCATATATAAAAATTATTGGAATATGTATTATAAAGAATAGAGGAGAGCGGTCTGAATCGAACCGTGTTCCAAATAGGACCTTTTCAATTTAAATGAATACAGTTAAGCAGATATGTGTACTATTTATAATGTAAAGTCCTTATAAAATACTGAACATGTGATAGCAGTTTGACAGTTCTCTGTCATAACATTCATAAAATAGACGCAAATATGTACTTTCAAGCATCGTGCGAAAATTTTTTTAAAAAAGGAAATCTTTGTAAATTTTTATTTAAAAGGTGTTAAAAATTTGAAAAGTAATTGATTTAAGATAAATAAAGAATGTAGAATTAAAAAATATCAATCATTTTGTGATCACTTTTGCGGTTTATTGTAAAATTTGTTCCAAAGTTCGAAAGGACCGTGTCCAAATCGGACAGTACAGTCAATAACTTATAGGCTTGGTTGTAGTACTGGTGATCGGCTGGCCATATCTGGTCCAAGCAACTAAATTAGTAAAATATGATGAGTCATAGGACTCAGATTAGCTGAGTTTTTATTGATTTCAATTCTAATAATAAAAATTCTAATAATAAACACTCCGTAATTTTTTCCGAACAAATTTTTATCTTTGACTGACAAATTGCTCGTTTTTACTCAATGATAAGAAAAATCCATTGAAATATTTTAAAATTCTATCTAAAAATCCATAAAAATAAGAGTTTTCGATCTGAAACAGTTTTTACATTTTCCAT
>NW_017256198.1:6575-7419 GCF_001594055.1 Mycetomoellerius zeteki
TAAATGCTCTAAGCAATTATAAGAATAAAAAAATTTAAGTTATTTATATGGTGACTTGTTATTTTATATTTTGAATACGTTAGATTCCATATTATTCTACAAGAAAATCTAGAACGATAACTTTGTTCAATATTCAAATACTTTCTGAAATATATTATAATATTCCGAAGATCTTTTTCGTTAATGCGTCAAGATTTTGCGTAAATTGAAATGAAATGAGCAAAAAATAACATTTTTAGTCATTTTTAACAATATTAAGTGAAACGAGAAATGTTTGAACACAAATAAGTGAGAAGAAAGTTATTTTCAATCAAAGTGGGTTTTAGTATTCAGTAATATTCATATATAAAAGCGACTATACAAATACAATTATACAAATAAAATTTTTACAATAAAATGGAAAGTTGTTTTGAAATTATGTCTACGGAAGCAGTCATAACATGATAAAAGTAAATGATACAATCATGTCCTAAAATTCATTTGAAAACTCTTGAATTGTACTTTCAGACACACACTCGATAAACTTTATTTAGAAACAAGGTTTTGTTTTGTTGTAAAAAATATTGAAAACATTAAAAAATGATATTTTTTGCTCATTTCATTTCAATTTACTCAAAATCCTGATGTATGTTACGCAAATCTTACTAATGGCATCGTGTTCATCAAGGAAAAATCTTCGGGATGTGTACGTGATACTTCGGAGAAAAAGAAAAGTAACTTTTCGGACGGTGTATGAGCGTATGTAAACGACTGATAACGCTAAACAATAAATGTGCAAGATTACGAACTCAATACGACGTACGATTCCTTTAAACACTAAAGGAATATTTTATACCAAATGAAA
>NW_017256199.1:0-1953 GCF_001594055.1 Mycetomoellerius zeteki
CTGTTCAAGAGCAAGAATGAGATAGAGTGTATAGGATAAAATTAAATAGAAATATGTCACTAGTACTATAAATGGTTGTCAAGTCATGTGATTGCAACAGCGAAGCAGAATGCGTAACATCGGTTGCGCCTCTCTAATAAATCTAGAACTCTAGGTCCATCAACTCCTAGGTCGGTATTCATAGTCAGTTCTTATATTCAAGACCTTCTTAAGTTCAGTCTTGAGATGTCACGAACCAATCAGAGGACTGTATTAGGCCCTGCGCACAATAGAGGAAAATTAGGAACAGGAATAGATATTAAGATTTTAACCTATCAGAAACCGTGTATTCCGATGTAACTGGTATCTAATAGTAGGTATCTATAGTAATAGTGACAATTCCTGTTCCTCCATTGTGCGCAGGGCCTTAGCATCTCAAAGGCCGCAGCACAGACTCTTGCATAACGCATATCGCATAGTGCATAAGCGAATCAACTAATCAGAATCTTTCCTTTCCTCCCATTCCAATTGGAAAAGAAGAATTTCGATTGGTCGATTCCCGCATTATGCGTTATGCAAGAGTCTGTGCTGCGGCCATAAAGCGGGGAGCACAGACTTTTGCATAACGCATAACATGTAATGCATAAGAAATTAAATTCTTTATTTCATGGAAAGGAAGGAAACGGAGGGCTTTGATTGGTACATTTTCTTATGCATTACGTGTTATGCGTTATGCAAGAGTCTGTGCTCCCCGCTTAAGACATTACTTAAGACGGTCTTGGAATAAGATCTGACTATGAATACGGCCCCTATAGAAAAAATTTCTCCTTGGCTTTCAGCGTCATCTAACACAGTATAATGAACTACGAAGCCAGAAAAGCAATATGGCGTCAGAATCGATTTAAAATCGATCCAAATCGAGTGCTTATGGTTAGTTACGATTGTTGTGATCAATCGTGATCAGTTCCTCAGTTCTGATGAACTAGGGATGCACGATACCTTCAATTGTATCGATATCTCGGATCGATCCATATCGCAGATCAAACTGTCGATACCTTGTAGTATCGGGCTCGAAAGTATCGATACCCCAATATCGAGGTGCCGATACCTTAATTTTTCGATGCGTAGACGATTTTTTAAATAATAAATCACATTTTACTCATTTATTATAGAATTATATTCATAACATACATATATAAAATAAAATAAATACATTCTGATTAAATTAAACATTAGAATAACTCTAGATTCGAATAACTCGTAGTATTTCCACTTCTTAGGACGTCCTTCAAAAAGATCTTACAAGTCCCGGTAGTCGTATTTTTTACAAAATATTGCCACAGTGGACTTCTTTTTACGGACATTAGGAAATAGAAACAATAAAAGTAATGAAACTAAGGGTGAAATCACACGGTGCGGAAAAGGATTGCGGAATAGAGAATGCGTCATTGAAGCAACCAATCAGCGTAGCCATTCCGAATAGCGCTGATTGGTTACTTCAATGACGCATTCTCTAATCCGTAGTCTTTTTCCGCACCGTGTTATTTCACCCTAACAGGGGAATGCTCGATTGTAGTTCGTTCTTGCATTCTGATCCGAATCGAACCCTAGGTGAAAACTAGGCTAGTGTTGACAATCTCAAGATGGCCGCTTCGATACGATACTCTCCAAAAGTATCGATCCGTCGATAATATCGAACCCCCATGCGTCGATCCAAAATATCGTGTATCGGATGCAAAAATATCGATACTGACAATATCGATCCGGTATCATGCATCCCTATGATGAACCATTCGCTCGTGGCGGACGCGTCTCGACTCGGGTGTTAGCTATTGTATATTTTTGAAAGTGTTGCCGACTTTGACCGAGCAATGAAACATACATAATCATCCCGCGGTCTTGGACGACCCGTTCGGTCGTCCTGACGCGCGTCCTTGCGGCGTGACGACGCCGTAGACGCAGGCGCCCGGTGTT
>NW_017256199.1:2077-13578 GCF_001594055.1 Mycetomoellerius zeteki
GGGAGCCATTAATTAAAGAAGAAGAAGAAGAAGTGATCAGTTCCTCAGTATGCCAAGTTTTGTCATGGTTGTGCCAAGTTTGGCCAAGTTCACCACTTGTGCTTCACGGACTTATACCACTATTTCGAGATATATTACAAAATTATTATTTGTATTACTTTTTTTACTTTAAGATAGTAGGAAAAAGTTTGGGAGAGCTCGAAACAAGTTAAATAAATATCGTTTCTTAAGAAAGTTTCTTTTAGACTACAATTGTAGTCTTTGAGATAAGAATTGTAGTCTTTGAGATAGAAAGACTACAATTGTAGTCTTTGAGATAGAAAGACTACAATTATAGTCTTTGAGATTTTCAATATCAACAATATCAACAAAAGGCTTAAATTGACTCAATTTTTTGAATTACATTATCATCTTCACAGTTTTGTGTCACGACATGGGACTTGGAAAGACATTACAAATGCTCTTACAATTAGATCCATTAGACCATCATTGCAATTCACATTGATCATTGAGTATAACTATAAATAATTATTATGATGTTATCTAATCAAAATATAATAAAAACATAAATGTATACTTCATACATATACATATATATATGTATATACATAAATATATCCATTTCATGAATATTTATACCAAGGAATTCTGATGCAATGTTGAAATACTCTCTATTTCCAGTTATTCTTAATCTATATTAAAATTATTTGTAACACATATTGCTATTTTCTTTTCAGGCAGAGAGGCTTTAAATGACAGAGAATTTATTCAAAATAAAACAGTAAAATAATTACAGCTTTGTGTATGTATAAAATACAAATATTCGTTTTTCAAAGTAGTTATTTTACTATTTTAATTTTGTCATTTGCCTGAAAAAAAAATAGCAAATACTACAAATAATTTTAACATAGATTTAGAATAACTATCAGAAATGGAGATTACTTTAATATTGTATCAAATAATTTCTTGGTTTAAAAAATATTTAAACCAAGAAATTGTTTGATACAATATTAAAGTTTTAAAAATATTTTTTGTATTTTTTTAATTATAATATAGTCAAGACACAAACCCCTGAAAGCTATGCATTTTTATCGATCAGAGACGCCATATTGCTATTTAGTTACACTGAACTATTTTAGATGGCGCTGAAGTTAACAATTTTTTTCAACAGGGGAGTTGACGCACCCTACTAAAAACACAAAGAGTACATTCGTTTATGCAGTGGATAGCGCATCCACTGCTTTGTTATCTGCTAGTCACATGACCTAAATTGACCGAAAGGACTTCTGCATGAATGACTGCTCGTATCGCATTGGTTTGTATCTACCAATAGAATTTTTGATGCTTATTACGCATCTTTAAAGGTGCATTTACATGCAAGCGTCAAGCAGCAAGCAGCAACGCTCAAATGCTAGTTTATGAGCATTTATCACTGTTCACATTGAAAGCGACGGCGTCAAGCGACAATATTAAGCATCTCTAATATAACTTACAAACTTTTAATAGCAAATGATTATAATTAGTAATTAAACATTGACAGACAAGTTTAAAATGGATAATTTCGAGTACTTAGAGTGTTTACGTCGACGAAGATTACTGTTATTAACGTTACTATATGTTTATCGTAAAAGGTATGCTAGAACTGCTAGAATAAATAGACGTTATTGGGTAAGGCCTATAATCCGTAGACGAATTTATGAAGGTGATGATCATAATCTTATAAATGAAATACGTCTTGATCGAGAGGAACATATTAATTATTGCGTATGAGTAGAAAAGTTTGATGCCTTACTACAATGAGTGCAACCACGAATTGAAAAAATGTATGTTTGCAGAGAACCAATTTCTGTAAGGGATCGATTGTATATAACTCTTCGGTAAGTCAATGCTACATTAGAATAATTTTATGTTAATAAATTATATTGTCTTGTTCAATTCTTCATTAATAGATTTTTAACATCAGGAGACTCAGTGAATTCCTTAGCTTATGCGTATAGAGTAGGACGAAGTATCGTTACAAGGATTGTACAGGAAACCTGTGACGCAATATGGGACACTGCAGGATGAATTATTTCAACCTTCTAGCGACAATTGGAAAAAAATTGCTACTCAGTTTAAAGAATCGTGGAACTTTCCACAGTGTATTGGTGTAATCGATAAACACATCCCAATTAAGGTAAATTATAGATTGAGATATCTAGAGTATACATGCTATCTTATATGGGGCATCCATACCAAGTGGGCCACCCATTTTGCGAAGTTTCATGGATTTCGTTCATATTGCTTGAACTTGAACAGTTTGATGAATAAAGACTCTATGCCGAATAATATACTTGTAGGCTAACTGGTTGCCGAACTGTAGAGCCGTCAATTTTTAGGCTTTCTCGTCGCAGCGCTCTTTTCGCTTGTCGTTAGTGGGCATGAAAGGCAAGTTTAAAAATGAAATATAGACGTTTTCTTATAGAAAATTGAATGCTCTTTCACGTAAAAATATTCTTTTTTCGATCAGATCGGTTTTCGATGATGTCTGTCAGTTTTGAAATTTTCAAAATGGCGGCGCGCCTAAAAGGCCAGTCTCATTTTCTTTTAATACAGCTCGAAATATAGCCCCAGGTGTCTACTTTGTTACTCTAAAAGGACTTAATGGGACACGCATTCGTTCGTGAGTAAGAGCTCGGAAAGTGAGGCAATGTCGCTCCGTCAGTCTGCCGACGCGCCATCACGCTCGGTAAAGTTACTGAATAACAATATTTCGGCTGGTGCACGGCCTCAAAATAAACACAGTACTCAATATAAACAAAGCGCGCAGTGGTTCTGTGTCCGCAGATCGAGCCCAAACGTCCTACCTGTGTTTAGTGTTTAAACTGTTATTGGAACATAACGTAACTTTACGACAACTCACGAATATTTGTATTTACCAAAAATTTACTGCAATTATTTCCAATCTTATTTTACTTACTGTGTCAGAGCATTCTCTCACATGACTCTAGCAGTGTATCATGCCCCATCATGATCGGTGCATGAATCCCTTCAAGTTGTTGGGAGAAAAGGGACATGTAGGGCGCAATCTTCAGCGCCCTTCTCTGGCTTTACGCCGGAAAATCCCTTGGATGGATGAGAAGCAGATGATTTGCTCAAAATGCCGCAAACTGGATGTAGAACATTTTACTGTACCCAAACCTGAAATTACTACTACGCCCCTGTTTTTGCCACCAGAGGATGATATTAGCGCAGAGGAATATTTCATATTTATAACTCAAAATAGTATGATTTATTTAATAATAACTATTAATTAATTTAGTTATAATTAAATAAAATATTCTATTATGTTATGTGTAATATTTCATACAAAATTGTGTAATATTATAGATATTATGTGTACGAGGTGTGGCTAATAAATAACGAGACTGACGCTGTAAAACATTTTATTTTGATTTCATACATATTTACTTATTATCACCTTCAATATACACCCCTCCTCTATCCCTACAACGCTCCATGCGAATCTTCCATTGTTTGAAACAGTCCTGGGAAGTCTTCTTCTGTCAGCTCCTTCAGGACGCGTGCCGCTTTCTCTTTCACAGCTTCAACGGACTCAAATCTTGTTCCTTTTAATGCAGATTTCACCTTAGGAAACAGATAGAAGTCGCATGGTGCAAGATCCGGCGAATAAGGCGGATGGTCTAACACTGGGATGCTGTACTTGGCTAGAAACCTCTTGACAGACAATGCGGAATGAAACGGCGCATTGTCTTGGTGGAGAACCCATTGTCTTTCCACAATTCGGATCGTTTTTTCTTTATTTTTTCACAGAATTCAGCAAGAACATGAAGGTAGTAATGTTGATTAATAGTTTGACCGATTGTTTCGATATTGTCATCCGTTTTTGACGTGGAAGGGCGACCCGGGCGTGAATCATCTTCAACGTCTTCTCGGCCTTCTTGAAAACGCTTAAACCACTCAAAAACATGTGCACGCGATAAACATTCACGGCCATACACTTGTTTCAATAAATTATAAGTTTCAGTAGCGGTTTTTCCAAGTTTCACGTGAAATTTCACAACAATTCGTGTTGTAACAATTGCTCTATTGTTACACTTACCATTTTTCCGGCGAAACAAAAAAACAACTCTAATGCGAACGAAGGCTACGGCTATACGGATTTGTTTACAGAAGCGAGAGGTACTGCATTCGAAAGAGAAGGCTTCACGCTAAACAGCTGTCGGTCGCTGGCGTTTGGCGCATGCGTACTTCTTCTGTAGCAGCGGCAGTCTCGTTATTTAATAGCCACACCTTCGTATTTAATTCGTAATAGTATTACGATAGTTGATTAGAGTTTGCGTTGTAAGTCTGAAAAAAAATTTCGGCGCGCATTTAAGAATCTACATACGTAGTATATGAATTCATACGAAATTATATTATAAGTATCCAAGATCCAGCTTAACCGTTACGGCATGTTCTCATCGGTATTTAGTTTAAAACTCTTACGGTCCAATAAGATTTGATATTGTACAAATATATATCTAATATGTATACATAATGTTATTTAATTTATATTATATTTACAACATATAATTTACAGCTTATGTTATAATTTATAAATTATATTTATAAACTATCTTTCAGATTTTGACTGCTTTGAGATTTTATGCAGTTGGGTGTTATCAGAGTTCAATAGCGGAGCAGTGGGATATAGCAACGAGCCAATCATCTGTTAGCCGTTGTGTCAGAAGAGTGAGTGATAAATGATTTTCTTCTCAGACAATGGGTTAGATTTCCCATGACGAACGAAGAACATTTAGAGCCGCACCTCAGTCTTTTATCGGAGCTATTGGAGCAATAGACTGCACCCACATAAACATCATAGCACCACATGAACACGAAGAAGCTTATGTAAACCATTGGGGTAATCTTTCAATCAATGTACAAGTGGTGTATATTCTGTTATATTATACTATTTCTCTGACTGTTAGATCGGGATTTCTCTATTTTGTCTAATATTTTTTTTCTTATACTTTTAGATTTCTGATCCTGATTAAAAAATTCTCAACGTGAATGCAAGATATTCAGGAGCACGTCATGACGCATACATTTGGCCCAATTCACCAGTACGTCGCATTATGGAATGACGTTTTGAAAATGGAGAACGTAATACTTGGTTAATCGGTAAGCTGTTGGTCTTCATCTTCAATAACATTTTGTCTATTTAGATCATGAATAAAATTGTCATCACTATCTATATCATATATTCTATGTGCTACAATAATAAATAATGTTTGTAGGTGATGACGGCTATGGTTTGAAACTTTGGTTAATGACACCTTTAAAAAATGAACCACCAGGATCGCCTAGTTATCGGTATAACGACGATTTGTGCAAAGCTAGATCGTGCGTTGAGAGATTTTTTGGTATCTGGAAATCTGTCTTTAGATGTCTGTCTGCTCAGAGGCAATTGATGTATGAGCCTAGTATGGCAGGCAAAATAGTCAACGCATGTGCTGTTCTTCATAACATGAGAATTGCACATAGAATATATGATATAGAGCTTAACGATGATTTCGTTCATGATCTGAACAGACAAAATATTTTTGATAATGAAGATCGACAATATGTATATCAGGGACGTGCAACCGCAAACAAGAAAGTTTTATTGCTCGTCAGTATGGAAGAGTTTAAATTGAAGTTTAAGCTGCAAGAAGGACACATCATCAATTTTTTAAGTAAGTTTCATATAATAAACTTTTTACAGTACAAAATTTACAATAGCCGAACAGTTTGAGCAATATAATATTATATAATTTGTTGTAAGATTTTTGGCATATTTGGAAAAAATATATTGATCATTTAGTATTAAAATTTTTGTACATTAAAAAATTATATTTATTTAATTTTCTGTTTCAGGTTACAATTAAATTCACGAGAGCACCACTACATCAATACCAGATGTATCAATATCAGATGTATTACAAGGAGAAATCATCTCATTTATTTAGTAGCTTAGCGTATAAGTTTTGCATGTTTTTAATAATTTCTATATTTCGTTCATCTTGCAAAATTCTTCGTTCTTCGAATTTTAGTCGTTTCTCTAAAGTATGTTCCTCTAAAGTAATACGCTTTTCATCGTTTTGTGCTGCAGCTAATAATGCAGCTTCAGCCTGCTTCATTGAAGCTTCTGCAAATAACTATTTAAAATAATTATCGTTATCTAACATTATCATCATTATTACCATTGTACTTGTTATCCATAGTTTCCTACATGAAAGGAAAAAATAAAAATTAATAATAAGTTACTATTCATTAATAAATAGAAAATATTACTCGTAAAGCTGTTGCGTGGTTTTTAACTATCTGTAAATTTTCCACGCGCTTCTTGAAGCTGTGCACCGATCCGTTGTCTGTTTTTTTCTAGACCATACAAAATAATAAATGATAATGATAATAATAACACAGATGATTGCTTTAAGGAGCTTACAGACCAGAGCGGCGCAGCGGTGAGCGACGAGCGGTAGCCCAATGAGAGTCACGCTTTTGCGTGACATCATTAGTGAAGCATGGCTTTTATTGGGCTACCGCTCGCCGCTCACCGCTACGCTGCTCTGGTCTGTAGGCTCCTTCAGTGTTGTTCGTAACGTTGTAGAAGCGTTGTCGAAAATGCCGCACATAAACTTACGACCATAATTTGTTTGTGGAACTATTTCTTTATTTCGTGATGCTTTGAAACTACGAGTTTTATTTTTTCCTGTAGATTTACTTGTGCTAGTCTGAACATTATCTTCAAATACAATATATGTCTGACATCATCAAACGTTATATTTTCGTTATTATCGTTCATTTCTTGATGATCTTCCAATATTATTATATCTTCAAATGTCATGTCTTCTTCATATACTTGATAGTAAGAATATTATTAATATATATTATAATCAATATAAATTATAAGAAATTAAAAAAATATTAATATTTCATGTTCTTTTTTAAAGCTGACTACGCACAATCGAGAAAAAGAACGAACGGACATTCGGACGTTCGGACATTCGCGCTCGTGTTCGTAGATCGTTCGTTCTTTTTCTCGATTGCATCAAAGAAAAATTATGGTCTTCGTCTTCAATAGCAATATTTTATCTGTTAGATCATGAATGAAATGTGTCGTATGTGCTATGTGCAATTCTTTTGTGAAGAACGTGCGTTGACTATGAACTATTTTGCCTGCTATAGCAGATTCATACATCAATTGCTTCTAAGTAGATAGATATAGAAATATTCAGATTTTAAGACACCAAATAATCTTTCAACATATTTCAAACTTACCATCATTGTTCGTATCATTGTTTCTCGGTAAAACATCAGCAATAGAGGATATTTCCGGTGGATAATGAAGAACTTCTTCATTCCCCTTTTCCAATTCGAGTTGATAAACCTAAAAATACTCAGAAAAATAAAGTTGAGTCCACAAAAGAAATTCGTTAGAAACTACGAAAAAAAACAGGGGGTCGATTGTGTATCTTGAAACAAGATAAAAATGACAAAAATGAGCAAATTCATTACATATTGGCTAATAAAATTAGAAATATTCTAGAAAATATGTTCACTTTTGTAAGTTTCACTTTATTCCAAGATACCCAATCAACTCCCTGATGTTACACACACACACACACCTCTTCCTCTGGTGTACTATCAGGACAAGTTTCAGAACCTTGCACGTAGTCTAAACCCATACACGCGATGATACGTTGTTCTAAATCCTCCAACGGTTGTGATTGCATTGGAAAATTTCCCGTTCGATTCCTTTCATTACGTATTTTTGCTGCTTTTTTTGATGCGTTGCTCTTCAAATCTCTCCATACCTAAATAAAAATAATGTATAAAAAATGTATGAATGTATATAATGTATATAATGCTCTTACGTGCTAATACTTGTTATATACTTTAAACAATAATTGAAAATCTAACTGATTTAATATATTTAAATAAACGTACCAATAAAGAAGCATATAATTACGAGGCATGTCCAGAAAGTAAGTGTACTGAGGCTCTCACGGCCGGAGGGATTTTTTTTTCGACATGTTGGCTACACTGCCGTGTAGCCTGATTCCTCCCCTCCGCAACGAGACCGGTTCTAGGTCAGTACGTTGAAAACTGTCGACGCGACAATAGGTTTCGTGAAAAATGTCAATTCAATCTCCCGTCAAGTGCGAAATACGCGGCATCATCCGTTATCTCGTTTGGAAGGAAAAAACTCCGGTTGAGGTTTATAATGAGGTAAAAACTGCATATGGTGATAAAGCTATGAATCGTAGGAGTGTGTTCAAGTGGTGTCGCGATTTTTTCAATCAGAATTGAAGGTCTTCCGCTCCTCTGATCATCATGCACAGACGTACGACCGTTTTTAAACTCGCGACACCACTTGAACACACTCGTACGATTCATAGCTTTATGACCATATGCAGTTTTTATGATTTCGCACTTGGCGGGAGATTGGATTGACATTTTTCACGAAACCTATTGTGTCGCGTCGACAGTTTTCAACGTACTGACCTAGAACCGGTCTCGTTGCGGAGGGGAGGAATCAGGCTACACGGCAGTGTAGCCAACATGTCGAAAAAAAAATCCCTCCGGCCGTGAGAGCCTCAGTACACTTACTTTCTGGACATGCCTCGTAAATAGGAATTATGATGATAAATGATGATTAATATTTTCAAACGAACCAATAATAAAATATATAATTACATATATTTTATATTAAATCAGTTACATTGTCAATTATTTAAATTGCATACCGTTTGCCACTGCTTTGTCGTTTTTCCGGGTGCCGTACTTAATGAATTTAAAAGTTTTGTTAATCTTTGCCATTGTAGAGCATAATGAAGTTTACCCTCTTTACCCAAAAACTTTCCTTCGGCGAACTCTGAATGAGGCTCCATGTATTTCACCAATTCTTCGTATTGCACTTGTGTTGTGCGTGTCGCACGAGATTTTTGTACTAATTGTAAAGCATTCAGCGGACTCAACAGTTGGGCAACGTTACTAGATTTTCTGCTGAATGACGTTCCGCTCAATCGCTACGTGTCAACATGTTGAGGCAGCGGACGCCATTTTTCGTAGCAGTTTTTATTTATGCTACTTAAGCGGAACGTGTTACAGTTCAACATGGCGACAGTGAAACAGAAGAATTAATTGAAAAAATCTACGATTTCCGAGGAAAGTTCTACACAGTTATAGAAAAAGCAGATTTTCATACTCGTCTTACATCGGGTAAGTTAGCAATAATAAAATTACCCTTAATTCATAATTTTTTATAATCATATAAATTTACCTAACCTCTCATTTGTAGTATATCACCTTTCTCCTTTTATTACTGGCAGTAGTTAAAAATCTTGTCTATACTATACATAACATGATACTTGTCTATACTATACATAACATGAATTTTATATTATATATAATTATAGATTTTTAGTACTACCCTGATAACAAAACCTGGAGACAGATTTTTAGCAAAGCCTGCTATCAATTTTTGATTATAGAAAAGCAACAAATTGTACAGAAAGTTTGTATTATCTGACATTGTGAGCAAATTGTTAGACATATGACAAAGTCTGCTAGACTTGCTGTGCTAGCAGATTGGTAGCAGAAATCAAATAATGTCTTTCATGACCTGATGGTAGATTGAGAACAGAAATCGAACAGAGTCTGATTGAATCAGATTCTGTTTGATTTCTGAAGCCACCAATCTACTTGCATAGTCCGTCAGCAGGTTTCGTCGACAAATCCATAGCTAAATAACGAACACAGATGGTTACAATTTTCAAGTGTCAAAATCTGATCGAGTTTACTGCCAATTTGGCCCCAAATTACTAACATTTTGTTCAGGGTAGTAATAACGAAACATGCCACAAAATGCAAGTAATATAATTGTATAAATTAGAATAATAATATTAGCTTGTATAATTATATATACAATAATAATAAACAGAAGTAATTCGAAGAAGGCATAGTAAATAATAAGTAATGTTGATTTTAAATATTTAAAGTAGTCTTATATCAACATTGTTTATTATTAGCCATGACCTTTCGAAATTACCTTTGTATAAATTATATGTTATTTTTATATTTAATTTATTGCAGATCCAAGTTTCATGGAGATCTATTTTAATGACTGTATACAAGTCAATGAAGAATCTACAAATCTGACTGCTATAGAAAATGAAATGATAGGTAATATATCATTTGCTGTCTCTGTAAAAAATACAAATATCTTCAATTATCTAAAAATGTTTCTAATTTCTTCATTCCTTTTCAACTACTTGATTTTCCATGATCTTAATGATAAAAGTTTTAACTCTCTTACAATGTTTTTTTATGATTGAAACATTTACTGAAATGCTTATTCTTTTTTTCTTACAGATGTTAACAAAGAAAATTTTTCCTGGAACAATCAAAATACAAAACTTTTAATACATTTATATGAAGAACGCAAAGAAAAATTCAGAGATCCAAAAGTAAAAAAGAAATTCTTGTGGGCTGAAATAGCAAAGGAATTCAAAAAACAGAACTATACATGTGTGACAGAAGATATTTTGGATAGAAAAATGAGAAATATGAAGAAAACATATCGAACAATCAAAGATAATCAGAAATTAAGTGGCCGAGGAAGGATAACCTGGGAGTATTTTGAAACATTTGAAAATATATTTTTGGACGATAAAACGATGAATATCGAATCAACCTTGTCATCTATGCAATCTCAGCCAGTAAGAAAATATATACATAAATATAAAAGAGACTTCTAATAAAATTTTCTTAGAATTTTCTCAGAAATATACGTTTTTCTTACTTCATAATTTAAAAAAAGTTTTGAGGCAAAATTAATATTTATACAGATTGTAGATCTTTTTATAAAGAAAAATGAAATCTTAAAATATTTGCATATATAAAATTTGCGTAGATTTTTTCATATTTATATAGATAATTATACTTTTCTTCTAAGAATTGCTTCAAAATTTATATTAAAAAATCTGAAAGCTATATATTTATATAAAAATTCTACAAAATATAATAACTTTCATTATTTCTTTTCAGCAGGATTCAGAACAAAGAGCTAAGCAAAATTCCAGACTGCCTTCAAAAACACCAGAGATCATTTTTACGATGCCATCCTCAACAGACACAAAAATTTCTTCAATAGATTCAAGATCTTCATGTGATTCTTATGAGTCAATACCTTTGACAGAAGATTCATTTTCTTTAGAATCAGAAGATTCACAGATATTACAGAGTACAAAAGATCCACTTGAAGAAAATAAAAACATCAAGACATCAAAACGCAAATCATATTCCATGAAAGACGGTGCTACTAGAAGTAGAACTCTTTATGAACACCGTCGTAAAAATGAAAATATAGAAAACGAGCGTGTGAAAGAAATTAAAGAATTAAGGAAAACATTTGAAAAAAATAATGAAATTCAAGAAAAAAGGAACAATCTTCTAGAAAATTTCCTTAA
>NW_017256200.1:0-1410 GCF_001594055.1 Mycetomoellerius zeteki
TTTTGTTTTAGAAAACGCTGCGTATATACTGGAGTTACATACACACACATAACTTTTTTTATTTTTTATATACATAACTTTTTTATTTTTTATATACCTTTAATATTAAAAATTTTTTTTTAAATATAAATAAGTGTTAAAATTATATTCCTCTTAAAATTATTTATTCCAACTTTCCTTCCTTCACATTACCGCATAATACTCTAACGCATTTTTTTAAACGCATTTTTTTTGGGTGGGTACAGAGTGGCAGTAGTGAAAAATACCGAATGCATCGTAAAACGATACATTTATGACCCATCAATCAGGGTCCTATTTTTTATAAAAAATGAAAAAAAGGGGTCCTAGGTAAACAGCGGTACCGGTGACCCTGGGACCTTCCCCGCGCCCCGTTCCCCGCTCGCCCAGTGACGTAGTTCCCCGCGACGCGAGCGCCACCTGCTGGTTGCTGTATCCGTGGATCAGAACCGGCTCTATACACCTACTGGTATCCGCCAATGCCGCCACGGTAACGTCTCCGTCGAGTCTGGTATGACGTATCGTTTGTCATCGTATGGACTCAGAGCGATTTCGATTCGGATATCGTGTATACCTGCAGTTTAGATCGTATACACGATTGACGCCGAGTCATTTCGATCTCTTCGTTCAAACACCGCGTGCAATCGTCGAATGTTATCGTTCGTGCTACGACGTTACTCTTTACACCTTTTGCGTTTTTGGTGTCCTTCTTTCCATCTACAAAGCATACATCTTCGCTCTGAGTCCAACGAATTCGGTCATTATCGTGCCGTTGTTTTCGTCCTTCATCAGACCTTCTTATTCGAGAGAGGCATACCGTACGCATTGCCCGCCGGATAATCGCTAGTGTCGAATCTAGCGATATCGTGTTTCATCGTCTCGTAAATATCGTCGCATTCTATGTGATAAATCAGGCTGTCTGTGTCAGTGTACGTAATTTTACATTTGTCGTTGTACATCGGTAACATGAACTCGTGGTGAAATTCGTACAAGCAGACTTTCGATTTGTCCAGTTTGCACATACCTAAGTAAATCGGCTTGTTGAACTTCACCTCGAGTTTGCGCAGTTTGACGGCGATTAGATTCTCCGCAAAGACGCTACGGCTATGAAAATTCGGTTTCGCGATCATTGCCTCCGCGCCGTACCGCCCGTCCCATTTCGTTAATAATTTTACGTCGACGTGATTTCGAATGTTTTCCATGGTTTTACCGAACACCGCGTTGTTCATTAATTTGTACAAATTTTTTTCGAAATCGTTTTTCGCACTAGTTCTGAAATTGGTATTGAGTTGAATATATTCACGGAGCCAGGCGGATTGAGCAAATTGTAATACTCGATGAATCTTTGTTACGCGAAGACCGTGACGAGTACATTGCTGCAGGTTGCGGTAG
>NW_017256200.1:1676-3447 GCF_001594055.1 Mycetomoellerius zeteki
TGAAGATGCTGCGGATACTCGAGATCGACTTCGAGAATGTAACCGGTGGGTGAATCCGGAGCGATCGCGTTCGCATCAAAGTTCGCAGCGTCTTCGACCCATTGAAATTCGGCGTATGGCAATGGTTGACACATCGCTCACCCGTATAGATTGTTCACGTCGTAGTACATTAAGTACGACGACGGTTTCGACGGGTCGTACGAACGCATGTACTTGTTATTAGCCTGTGCGTATCTGCCGGAACATTGACTGAGACCGCCGCGTATACCGCTCTCGACGAACATAACCATATCGATGTCGGTGAGCAACTCAAACTTTTCGGGCGTATGTTTTAGCATAGCGTCCCACGTGAAACCGGGCCATATATGGTTATAATGCGCGGGATCGAGCCTGTAACTCGCGACACAACTTTCGCGGAAATTCTCAAAAATGTCGGCCAATAACAAGACATCGGTTTTTAATCGCTGTACTCGCCGAGCGTTCGAATAGAGAATCGCTGCCGTTCATGGCGTGAGCGTAATCATTGTCGGATACGGTATCGCCCGTCAGCGAGCTATAAAATGATTCGCGAGGTAGTAAGCGCGTGTCATCCAATTTTTCAACGCAGTCAAGGTACTCGTACGGAAATACACCTTTTCGCGTGAGTAATTCAAATTCTTCGTTCGATAGTGTTGAAAATTCGGAACGTACAATTTTTAATTTACCCTTATCGAGATACGACGCCAATTTATCGAGGCTTATACTCAAAAATTTGTAAGAATCGATAAATCTTAATTTTACGCATTTTTTCTGAGAATTGTTTTCATTTTTGTCTTTGGTGCTATCGACATGTTTTGGTAAACGATATGTATTTTTCCTTTGTTATCGGAAGGACATTTACTTGCCCTTCGTACGCGATAGCAATTTCTTTAATTATAAAGTGTGCGTCGTACCCTGATAAGTTGTGAAATACGACCGGAATATAAAAAGAATCTTTGTAATTTAAATTGCAATTCGAATGTGCTGGACCATGGTATTTATCGGTGAGATGGCAATGATCGCGGACCCGCATATCGTCTGGCGCGAAAGGTTTTTCGCAAATATGGCAACGCGTCGCGTTACGGTACGCCTCCCATTGCTGTTTCGACAACGTTTCCATAGGCATGTTAGCGGATACCAAATTTTTAACGCGATACGCTAAATCTTCGAGTTCTCGCACGAATCATGAAATACAATCGTTATCGCGACGGAACCGATACATCGACAGCGAGCTGTCGTGTGAACATCGCACGTAATATGCTATACTACACATCTCGTGCCGTTGGTAGGTATACGACACGTCTTCCCTGCAGGGTTCCATCTTCCGCAGCATGCACCCTAGATCGGCGTAGACGGTGAACGGGACACGCTCCTTGTAACAGTGGTTCCCAAATTCGAACCACTTGTCGTCCTCGCTCGGTAGTCGAATAGCGCAGTCGTTCATTTTTCCGCAGTCCATTGCGTGGGACTGCAACCTTTAGTTCGTACTGAAGTAATGAAGACATCTGAAAAAACGTATATAAATTATTATTATTATCATTTATTAGTATAAAGTACTGTTATAATTTTTTTTATGTATACTTACCGATCGCAGAAAAATTTCTTGTGCTCCTTTTTCGAGATTTGAGAGCTAACGAGACGGGATAGATTTTTTATCCACGCCAAGTGACCGAGACTGTCGTCGCGTGGATCTTGTAGATACAGCACGTTGACATGTTTCTCCTTTTTGTCGCTGGTGAGCCGTAGAGGAAGG
>NW_017256200.1:4159-5864 GCF_001594055.1 Mycetomoellerius zeteki
GCACCCGCGAGTCGCGCGATCCTCGCTACCATGGATTGTCTGTGTCCAACGGCGAGGCGCGGACGCTTGGCACGACAAAGTTCTTCGAGCTGCTCTATGCACTCGTCGCAACTTTGCAACCACGCGAGACACTCCGCCAGATTAGCGACCTGGCCGCACTGCTCCAACAGTTCGCGTTCCACTCGCTCGTGGTTTTCCATGTCTTTTTTCAGTCTTAGATCACGTCACACTCTTCCACGAAGCACTTGCACGTGACTTGTTCACACGCGTTGCAATGCCGGTTTATACGTAGATTGAAATAATCCTCTACCAACTTGTCATTATATTCAAGGGCGAAGATGCACTTTTCACACTTATAGCATCGATCATCGCACATGTCAAGAAACGGAATCTTATCGCGGTCGCAATACTCCGTCCATATATTGTCAATTATCAGCAGTTCGACGCACTTCTTACTACCCGCATGAATCGTGATGCACATGCAGACACGCTCGCTCTTTTTCACGATTTTCTCTGCCCAATAACGATCGTCCTTTATTACATTGAAATTGTGAAAATTTCTAGCCCACCAAGGTCTCTTTTCATAGTCAGCATCATCCTTGTAACATTCATCTTGAAACCGTGTGTACATTTTCTGTCACGCTAGTAAAGACCAATCATAAATGGGTTCTGTGATAACGACCCCCTGTTTCCCTCCGCGTATACCTAATTCTCGATCGCGTAGGAACTGCACCGGTGATATTCGCGTAACTTCGTCTCTCCTCTACGGATTACGGAGAACGTACAGCACAGTCGGAGATGGCAGGGTTATTTTCATATTCTTCATCTGCCTCGTCTATGATATCCTCAAGCTGTTCCGCGTTTCTGATATCCTCCCATAATGCTATGTCCTCGACGTTTGCATGATGGTCAGTCATACTTTTCACATTCACATTCACAATACTGTTGACAATACTGTTCACAATACTATTCAATAGTTTTTTCAATATGTGCACATTGGACACACGTTGCACGGAAATATTGTATACATAGGCTGTATACAATTAGAGCAGGACCGACCGACTAGCGCATCGAAAGAACCGGTATCGTGCTTCCTGACGAGATACATTACGTCGATGTCAGTGTCCGATATATTGATAATGCATGATGCACATACCGCATACGCACCACCTGTCATCTAGTAACACTGAATCATGCAGTGTTTAGTACGAACGTTCAGCGCGCGGATTTATGGAGGCGTCACAATTTTGTCGACGCGGTCGGTATCGTATTCACTCTCATCACTTGCACATCCCGTATCGTCGGATAGCACTTCTTCGTCGGACAACTCTTCATCCAGTATGTCCTCAAAGTTTATTATACCCTCTTCTTCAAACACCTCTTCTATAATGTGCTCGAAGTGTTCCGGATCCGCGTTTCTGACATTGAACGCTATGTCCTCGACGTTCGCACGATGATCAGCCATACTACTTCTGTTACTGTCACTTTGAAAAATAATTGCGAAAGATCGAGCGGTTTATGTTGGAATTTCTTAGTTCCTTAATGGGGTGTGTTAAGTAGAAAAATTGAAGATTCAGATTGGCAGGATTTTCCGCTTTTGATGGAAAATTTTTGTTTCTCAGATTGTTATTGGAGACCTATCTCTAAATTTGCTCCACTCACACTGTAAATTTTAAATTCCTAAAAACTTATTGGTGATGTGCCG
>NW_017256201.1:0-324 GCF_001594055.1 Mycetomoellerius zeteki
TTAACTTACATTAAACTTGTAGTTTAGATTTGAAAAAAATACAAGTTTAATACTAAGGTCTGTTTTCTATGGCTGAACTAGTGTACACTTAGAATTTAAAGTGAGATAGGTATATGTTTAATATTTGTCGAAAGCGAGAAAAAGAGTGCTAGTACAGACTAGTGCAGGAACAGATAACTACATACTGTACAATAAATTTATTTGTTAATGCAATAGTTTTCATTTAAGTGTATATTTTATTGCACATGTAATACACAAGGGTGGTCCACTGAAAACTTATATAACTGATAACTTATAGGTGTATGCATAAGTCTTTTCCGGTTT
>NW_017256202.1:0-1798 GCF_001594055.1 Mycetomoellerius zeteki
AATTTGTAAATACAACAATGAAGAATTTCGAGAAAAGTAAAAATTAACCTCTTTCCTGAACAAGCCGATAAAGCAAATGCAAACTACGGTGTCAGCTGATCTCTTACGGAACACAGCTATCAAGAAGACTAGAACTAAGGAGGATCAACTCGTGCCAATAGCGGTAGTGGGAGTGAGGCAAAAAGTGGCGACGGATAACTTCCCCCACTCTTGCGCTTCATTAGTCCTCTCTGTCGCTCTATATAGTCGTCGCTCTGTCGTTCTATAATCGTCACTTTGTCGCTCTTATATCGAACTTTCACACAATGCGCAGTACTGCACATTGTGTGAATAACTGCGGACGTTTTTTGACTCACCCCCACCACACGAGTTGATCCTCCTTAGTTCTAGTCTTCTTGACAGCTATGTTAGTTACGCTACCAACCTTGTAACTAAAAAGAAAATTTTCAACACAGCTATCGGAACACAACCTCAGTATGCACTCAGTGAGCTCTTATATCTGTTTGGTCTATATTTTTAGTTCTAACGGAATATGCCAATAAAATGCAAGCGCTCACTGAGCGCTCATTGAGCGGTTGTAGTACTAATTGCACCCAATGCGAGAGAATAGCGATAGCGATAGTAGAAATAACATGATTTCAACCGATCAAAAATCGGATATATTGGAATACACAGTTTCTGATAGGTTGAAATCGTATTATTCCTATCGCTATCGCTATTCCATCGCATTGGGTGCATCCAGAAGTACGATTTCTCGCTGAGCGCTCAGTGAGCTCTTGCATCTAATTGGCATATACTATTAGATCTAAAAATATAGACCGAACAGGTATGTACAAGAACTTATTGGCCTAGTTTACATCGTGCACTTGATACACGTATCAGGTACTATACTATATTTGTATCAAATTCGTATTAAACATTTAGTACGCACGATGTAAACGCTGTCGGATTATTTTGGTACGAGCGTATCAAGCAAGAGTATCGTACTAAACTGATACGCGTATCAAATGATACAAATGACAATGTAAATTAGGCCAGACTAAGCTGGTATGCGTATCAAATAGTAATAGAATCAAATAGTCTAATAGAATCAAATAATAATAGAATCTCAACCTGCTGTAAACGCTTGGTTCGTTTTGGATCATATATTAAAATTCGCCACTGCTTATAAGTTCAGATTAAAATTAGAATTAGAGGTTTTATATCTGGAAAAGCAGTGAAGACATCAAGTCACCTAACCTGATCTGTTTTGAGACAGATCGGTGTAAATAAGGACGTATCAAATATTTAATCCGCATCAATTTGATACGCGTACTAACCGATTTAACGGTATAAAAGGGGTCATTGCTTTTAAAGTACAAATTCACTACTTTAGCAGAGAATTTATGTTTTTAAAGCATAGTGAACCACTGTTATGAGACAGATTTTCTAACCCGAATAGTCTATTTTAATAGTTCCTGCACACTGGACGCGGAAACGCTTGCCAGCCGCGCGGCAAAATGTGACGCGGTAGCCAATAAGCTTACAGCTTCTTACATGTTCATTGGTTACCGCGTCGCATTTTGCCGCGCGGTAAGCATTTCCGCGTCCAATGTGGAGCCATAAGGATTAATATTACGAAGCTTATATCTAGTGTCTTATGCCCAATTTCTTCACCCCTAGATAACTTTATCCATGAAGTAAGGGTGTAGCCACAATAGAAGGAATAAGGAATTAGGAATAACAACTTATCAGAAATTGGATCCATCAGAATACACGGTTTCTGATAAGTTGAAATCGTTATTCCTTATTCCTAATT
>NW_017256202.1:1939-3925 GCF_001594055.1 Mycetomoellerius zeteki
ATGCGTGGTCTACAATGGGCAGTAGCAGTAGTGGATTAAGAAGTAGACATTAGAAGTAGGCTGTAGGATTAGGGTCTCTTTACGTCTGAGTGTCTACAATGACTTAGAGACTTGCACCGATTTGTCTCCATGCTTCGGTTTTCACATTGGCGTTGGCATATAATTTTTCGGTCTTATCATACAAAAACCGATTGCACCGGACCACGGCAATTAATTCTCGGTTAATCCTTATTTCAAAATCACGCCCAGAACTATCGTGAAACTCCATGTCTGCCATACTCGAAATTTAGGTTATAGCATGCAAAAACAGCACTAGCTTCTTGCGCGCGTTTTCTTTACTACTGAATGCTGAGTTCTCATTGGTTGAGAGTAAGAGAGTAGACGTAAGAAATGGATTTCATTTCGCTTACGGATTTACTCTACACCCTATAATACCGAAAAACCAGCTTACTGCGACGTCTTACTGCTTCATCCGCTACTACTACTACCCATTGTAGACCACGCATTACGATTTCTTTACTGCTTACGTATTACGGCCTTACGTTTTTGTATGTGCCATGGGCTTTAACTAGATAGGACATGGAGAAAAAAGTTGGTCACGAAAAATGTTCCGTGTACTGCTATATCCGCCGAACGGAATAACTTACAACATTCCATCGCCATATTGAATATTTATATGTGTGCAGTATACTTGCGACTGTGTATACATATACGTATTAAATACGTGTATCCTAAAAAGTAAGTAGCTTGCCCTTCTAAAATCTTAATAAAAATATACTCATTCGTCGCGTTTTCATTCAAAACGAAAGAATCTGTAAGAAAAATGCGGCGGTTCACAACAACTTGTGAACCGAGTTATTAAGCGTTAAAGTTCGAGACTACAGGTTAGGATACTTGTCATCCTGAAAATAATGGAAAAAAAATAAAAATAAATAAATAATGGAAATTGACAATAATGGACCCAATATATTCATATGAAAATAATATATTTTATTACTTTTTAGCTTTTGATAAAGAACGATAATGGAAGTTGAAAAACATCGACCCAATAGTTTTGAATACTTTCAAGATAATTTGGAGTTGCTTATATTTCCTTGTATGAAATGGAGTTATTCAAGAGGAAATGAAATGTTTTTTTATTTCCAGAAAGTAAAAAGTGATTATAATGTAAGAAAAAGAGTTGCTTTTTTGCGAAATGGACAAGTGCATATTTATACGAGGGTCATCTGAAAAGTTTTGAACCTCATCATGAAGATGGCGTTACTTGTCAAAGCCATTCTGGTATTATAATCGTGATACTTACGAAAGATATTTGTGACAATGTAGCCACTTTGGACGTTCAGTTCTTGTTTGACAATCATTTGTGTCGTCATTTTGTAAAAATGGAAAAAATTGAATATCGTGCTATAATTAAATTCTTGCATTTGAAAGGCAATACGTCTATGCAAATTAAAGTCGAGTTGGACGCTGTTTACGGGGACTGTGCCCCATCATTTGCCACCGGGAAAAGATGGGTAGCTGAATTTAAACGTGGTCGTACCAGCTTAGCTGATGATGAGCGTTCGGGACGGCTAACAACTGTGACCACCACCGATAACATCGAAGAAATTCATCAAATGATAATGGACAACCGTCGAATTAAGGTTAGGGAAATAGCAGAGGCTGTTGGCATATCAAAAGAACGTGTTTGTCATATATTGACTGAAGAATTAGGCATGCATAAGTTAATCGCGCGTTGGATGCCGCGCTTGCTCACTCTGGATAAAAAACGCATTCAAATGAACATTTCTAAGGCCCTGTTGGAGCGGTTTATGCGAACCGAGTCGGATTTTTTGCGTCGATTAATAATGATTGATGAAACTTGGGTCCACCACTTCACTCCTGAAACGAAAGAACAATCAAAACAGTGGACTGCGAAGGATAAACCTGCTTTGAAGAAAGCGAAGATGGTTTTATTGGTGGGAAAGGTGATGGCGACTGTTTTTT
>NW_017256203.1:0-573 GCF_001594055.1 Mycetomoellerius zeteki
TACAAAATAGCATTTGATACATTTAATTCAGCCCACTTGTTGTAAAGTAATTATCATTTAGTTTCAACTTGATCCTATTGGTCACTCCGTACTTATTCGATCAATATAAAATTTTGGTAGATTTAACGGACAATATATAATTCGATTGACGAGATCGGCGATTATTCGATCAAGAAATTTTGATTTATTTACATGGAAAAATTTATTTGACTAACAAAAAACTGTGGTACATTCAATACGAATATATTAATCGTCCTCATTCGGTAATTCTTACAAGAATTCTGATTAATTCTGATTCGTCCGTTTTTTAAAAGACTTACTGGTTGAATCAATCAAATTTATAATTAACGCAATAACAATCTTTTTCAGTGTGATTTTACACTGAAAAAAAGACAGCGAAATGAATTTTCTGGCAAGCATAGGGTTGCACGAGACCAAGACAAGACAATATGTACAAAAATATTGTATTGGTATTGAAAATTTTAATCTTGTCTCGGTCTTGATAAATATTCATAGCAAAAATCTCGTTTTATCTTGTTTTGTCTCCAATCGAGCAAATCTCTAATTTTGTTG
>NW_017256204.1:0-583 GCF_001594055.1 Mycetomoellerius zeteki
TAATTTGGAAACACCCTGTATATATGAAATATATAAATATTAAAAATCTGTTTTACAACATCTGATGAGTTTATCGCATGCAGTACATATTGCTTTATTTTCTTGATGGTAAGGAACAAACCATCTATTAAATACGTTCTCATCTAGCCATGAAGATTGAAATGCTCTAATTTTACGTTTCTTAATTGCTCCTTTTTCTTCTAAATCCATATTTAAATAAAATATACTTACCTTACTTTTATCTAATCCATCCTTATGCGGATCCCATCAAGACTATGCGCCCATTTTTCCTAAGCTGGTCGCGTTCAGCAGACTCAACTGTTGTGGAGCGAATCCGTGAGCGCTCGCTGCTATTGGTCTATTCTTTTAGATCATCCAATAGTAGCGAGAGCTCACTGATCCGCTCCGCAACAGTTGAGTCTGATGAACGCGACCACTGTCTACACATTATGCGGGGTCTACAATAGAAGTCGTAGCGGTCGTAGGGTCTTAAGTCGTAGAAAATTGACCAATCACAGTCGAATATGAGAAGAATAATCAACTGTGATTGGTCAATTTTCTACGACTTAAAACCCTACGACCG
>NW_017256204.1:1257-2487 GCF_001594055.1 Mycetomoellerius zeteki
CTTGGCAAAGAGAGTTTCGAAGAAGACAGCATCTCCAGATAGTTTAATTACTCAATGAAAACAGAAAATCGAAATAATATCAATTTGACATTATATTGACCGAATCATGACGAAAACATTATGTAAATTGAGTCACTAATCAGTTACAATGACGTCAAATTAACATAATATTTACTTTCTTGTTTTCCCTGGGTATCCGGCATATTGTACATATGTTAGGTTAGAAATGTATGCAAAACCATCATTATAATCTAATATAACATAATTTAACATAATTTAACATGTAATTACAATACTTACAGATGACATTTTCCACCTTTTCGATGCTCCTTTTAGTTGAATTTTTTCAATATTATTTTTAACTGCTAGTGATCACTGGTGATTGACAGTACGAAAAATTTCCGTTTATTATATTAAATTATATTATATTAAATTTCCGAAAAATATGCCCCATGGGAAGCCAGGCTACTTAAAATCTGAACGGAACAATGCTGATTGGTTGCCCCTACCACTTCATCTTTTCGATTCCGTGTTCCGATTCCGTTTTCCGTGCCCATGGGACAGCACCCTTAAGCCTGATTTATAATGGCCGTAACCATTGGCTGCGTTCAGCAGACTCAACAGTTTTGCAACCGTTTTATGATTGTCTGCTAAGATAGGACCATTCTTCTAGATCTAAAAGTATGATCCAATCAGTACAAAGGAAACTTCCAACAGTTGTAAAACAAACGTTCTGCTGAACGCAGCCATTAACTTATGCCGGTGCCGGTAAAGTTCAACCATAGGATTTCAATGCTTTCGTTCATACTAATACGGCAAGTTAGTATGAGCGAAAGCATTGAAATCCTATGGTTGAACTTTACCGGCACCGCCATAAGTTAACGGTTAGGGCCATTATAAATCATGCTTTAGGGAGCCGTCCCATGGAGCGTTTCTCAATACGTACGTATTGACGGATCTAGCGGAAAAATTTCGTAATTAGTGCTCGATCATCCGTTTACGTTCGATCCGCTGCATGGGACAGTGGAAGTTTTCCGGAAGCAAAACGACGGATCGTCGGTGATTGGTCGACGCTTCGATCCGTCAATACGTACGTATTGAGAAACGCTCCATGGGACGGCTCCCTTAAGCCCAGTTCTACAATTCACGATTAACTTTTAACCGAGGTTCAATTTATTCGTCATTTCTTTCCAATTTTAGAATTGAAAAGAAATGAGGAATAAGTTGAAC
>NW_017256204.1:2608-3051 GCF_001594055.1 Mycetomoellerius zeteki
TCTTCAATCTCAATCTTCAATGCATAGTGTGATTCTGGCCTAAGAGTAAACCGCGAGTTGTGGAACTGGGCCTTACAGTACGATCACAGTATATTGGGTGCTTTCCAGTAAGGACATAGTTAGACACTGTGTAACACAGTGAGTCGTTTCATCCTTGTTATTTGCCAAAGTTAAACAAGGATGAAAGGACTCACTGGCTGCGTTCAGCAGACTCAACAGTTTTGCAACCGTTTTATGATTGTCTGCTGAGATAGGACCATTCTTCTAGATCTAAACTTCCAAAGGAAACTTCCAACAGTTGCAAAACAAACGTTCTGCTGAACGCAGCCACTGTGTAACACTGTGTTTCCTTCGCGCTAATTGGATCATACTTTTAGATCTAGAAGAATGGTCCTATCTCAGCAGACAATCATAAAACGGTTGCAAAACTGTTGAGTCTGCTG
>NW_017256204.1:3389-13601 GCF_001594055.1 Mycetomoellerius zeteki
CCCTGATTGGTTACATACCTCGCTCGCGCATGTGCAGTTCATTTTTATCCACAGTGAAAGCGTGAGAGTTGCGCTACTGTATATACTGTGGTACGATCGCCTACACCGAAATGTGTTGGTAGAATGATACACGAAAGGTTTTATTCGTAATTGTTTTATTTATAGATGAATTATTTTTTATAATCTACATCGTTAAGTTATTTTTAGTGTTATATTAAGATACTGAATTCATATTTTTCATGTTATAAGATATACAAAATTGTGCTAACCTTAATGTTCAGTTCTATGAAACGAAGATAGAGGATTCATATTGCTTATAGTTTTACACATTATTATTATTATTATTATTAAAATGCTCTATCGAAACTATTGTATAGTATATTAAAAAATGCATTACTATTCATTATTATTTACATATTTCTCAGAAATGCCTCGATCTAAAGTTTCCGATCTACTTAACGTATTCAAAGGAGTACAAAGGGTTACGAATGTTTTAATGAAACATCAGGAAAATGCAATCAGATATAGAATCACACATTCCAGTTTAAAAGATTTACCGGAGAAGTGTTTACAAGCTATAGGAAAAAAATTGACTAACACAGAGCCAAGTAAAGTTCCTGTAAGTCTTGTGATTAACATCTGAGTGATGTCAATGTAACATATAATACCTTACATATGTTACCTCTTATTATATAATTGCTTTTTTTTATAGGAACAGATAATAAAAGACTTGAAAGAAATAACTGAACGTATAAGTGTAGTTGAGAAAAGTATTAAACAATATATTAAGGTAACAGCTAGTCAAACTTTGGATATAAAAATTAATGATTATACCCTCAAGAAAGAAACCAAGCTATATGTGTACAATAATGCGAAAGATCCAAAAGAATTGCCTATTGATGAAGATGTCATGTTATCAAAATGCAATATTGACAAATCTATAACTCAAAAGTCTTTAAAAGGCATGCAAAATGACACAACAAAAAAATATATGAGTGTAAAGGAAAAAATCAAGACTATTAGTAATTTAGATAAAGATGAGATACCTGACATAGAATTCTCTGACAAAGACAAAGAAATCTTAAAAAAATTGGAATTGGAACATGAGAAAAATATTAAAAATAGGATTGTAAGCTCTGCTTATTTTTCTACTATTAAAGCATATGAAAAGGAACATGTACATATGGAAATGAATTCTAAAGAGAGACCAAAAGCTAAATTATCAGTTAGACCAAAGCAATGTGTAAGTACCATAAAATAAATTTTCATTTATTGCATCATGTATCTATTTTTATTAAGTTGGTTTATGTGTATTTATATTCACATTTTAACTAATGTATTATTTAACTTATATTACAGCTATCATCTACTGCCAAAGAAAGAAAAGTTCCTTCTACAAGATTGCAAAGAATGGTGAGTTTTGGTACTTTAGGTATTGGTCTTGGTCTTGGTACTGCTGCAGAATATACACGGAGGACATTCGGATTAAAGGAGCGTAGTATTGGAGATACAGTTGACAATATGTTTCTTACTAAAGCTAATGCCGAAAGAATAGTTTCAACGTTATGTAAAGTGAGAGGTAAAGCACACACAATTGTATTATGTATCTATATACATATATGAAAATTTTATCAGTTTACTAAAAATATAGGTGCAGCTTTAAAAATTGGTCAAATATTAAGCATCCAAGATAATAGTATCATAAGCCCCGAATTACAGAAAGTTTTTGAAAGAGTCAGACAAAGTGCTGATTTTATGCCAGCTTGGCAAGTAGAGGTAACAAAATGATATAAATATACAAGTTAAAAAGCAATCTCTTAATGTGTCTATAATTCCTTCTAGAAAGTGTTAGCTAATGAACTTGGACATAATTGGAGAAATAAATTGGCGTTCTTTGAAGAAAAGCCATTTGCCGCAGCATCCATTGGTATATATTGATTTGTTACTTTTCACATTTATATATGTATAATACTAAAATTAAGAGATCTTCTAATTATATGATATATCCTAGGACAAGTTCATCATGGTACATTATTGAATAAACAAGATGTAGCGATAAAGATTCAATATCCTGGTGTGGCTATGGGTATTCAGAGTGATATTGAAAATTTAATAGGCATAATGAAGGTAATAATATCACAGATCAGTATTATGTGTATCCTGCAAAGAACTTTACTGAGTAAATTTCATTATATAAATATAATATGTGTTCATTGCAGGTGTGGAATATGTTTCCAGAGGGAATGTTTATAGATAATGTAGTAGAGGTTGCGAAACGGGAACTGGCGTGGGAAGTGGATTATATAAGGGAAGCAGAGTGTACGAAAAAATATAGGGAGTTAATAATGCCTTATCCAGAATATTATGTGCCTATAGTAATAGGTAAGTGATATAGATAAATAAAAAAAAGATGTATGGAATCAATTTTTTTGATATTTAATATGAATTAAATTTCTAGATGATTTCTGTACAAAACAAGTATTTACAACAGAGATGATAGAAGGTATACCTGTTGACAAATGTATAGATATGGATATTACAATTAAGGAACATATAAGTGAACTGGTCATGCGTCTGAGCCTAAAAGAATTATTCGAATTTCGATATATGCAGACTGATCCAAATTGGTCCAACTTTTTTTACAATCTTGATACAAAACAGGTTTCTTTATATCGTAATTATGTATTTGTAATTTAATCGCGAAAAAGTATTAACAGATACATCTTTGTAGTTAATTTTACTGGATTTTGGAGCATGTAGAACATATGACAAAATGTTTATGGATAAATATATAGAAGTCATTAATGCTGCAAGTGAAGGAAATCGCAACAAGGTTCTACAATTATCTCAAGAGATGAAGTTTCTTACTGGATACGAGTCCAAAGTATCTTATCTCTATTAAGCAACCTCAAAAAACTTTAAAAAGCTATATATATATATGTAGTTTTAATTGAACAATTTTTACATTATCAGATCATGGAGGATGCTCATGTAGATGCAGTTATGATTCTTGGACAAGTGTTTGACAACAATCACGAGTATTATGATTTTGGTGGTCAAGATGTAATAAAACGGTATGTTCAACCTATTTCTGCATCCATCCTATAACACATAATAATTATGTATTGCAGGATCCAAGCTTTAGTGCCAACTATAATAAATCATAGATTATGTCCACC
The DNA here is from genome assembly GCF_001594055.1 of Mycetomoellerius zeteki. Taxonomy (NCBI): domain Eukaryota; kingdom Metazoa; phylum Arthropoda; class Insecta; order Hymenoptera; family Formicidae; genus Mycetomoellerius; species Mycetomoellerius zeteki. The sequence goes on from NW_017256204.1 coordinate 6,569, forward strand.
ACCCGAGGAAATATATAGCTTACATAGAAAATTGTCTGGAATATTTTTGTTATGTGCAAAACTTGGAACAAAAATCAAATGTCGCGACATGTTCCGTGAAATTTATGCTAATTATAAGCGTGGTTAATGCATATTTATATTATAATGATGATATAACGAAATATACATGTATTTTGATTGAAATGTATAATTTATTTTGTAAAAATGTATTTTTTCTAGTACCGTGATAGTATTATCAGAGAGAAAATGAGGGCCTTTTTTTGTAACCTTGAAATACTGTGGGCTAGATACCTTCTGACGGATCCACTCATAATCGTAAACGTGAAAGAAAGAAGGAATTTTATTAACACGATAACGTAGAGAAATACAAAACTTTATTGTTCTGCTCTAATAATTACACCAGTCAAGCGCCAATATTTATTTAATTTATGTTAATATTATGTTATTATGACTGTCATGTCATCAGAAAAGAACCAAGAATATCGAAATACTAGAGAGACTACCTATCGCGTCTAATGGAATTTCCGTGACCGTAGCGTCTGTATCTATATTCGGTCAAATACATGATATTTTAATATTTAATTAAAAATGTATGGATGACTCACAAATGTTTTTAATGTGTACTTTATAACTCTTCATACGAAATACAAACGATTCCATGTATAAATTTTGTTGAATTTAGATCCGGTTAATTATTTCGGTCAAGTACATGGTCCAAAAAAGAATGATTAATTATAATTAATAGAATGACTTACAAACCTTTTTATTTGCACTTCAAAACTCTTCATACGAAATACAAACGATTTAAAATAATAATTGTTACAACCGGAGGTTTTGTCCGGTTACGTACATATGAATTAAGGGGGTATACCTAAGTAAAGGCTTTAAAAAAAGGCTTTTTTTGTCAATTTTTTAAAAGTAACTATAAGTTTTAGAAAAAATATGAATTGATGTATCAATTGGGTATACTTTGAAGATATTTTAAGAATTTTTATATGTCAAAATATAAATATATGACGATGTTGCTCAACATTGTAGACTTCCGTGTTCACAAAACATGGTCCATCGGCTCTGTAGAGAACTCAAGTTGTAATTATCTGAAATAAAATTTGCTTGAAAATTTCAATTCTATATGAGTGTAGTTTCAGTTAAACATAGTGATTTTTTTAAATAATTCTTTTTTATAAAATGGAAACGGTTAAAAAAAAATTTTTTTTTTCATTACATTTTGAACTTCTTAAACATCTCGCCCCTTGAAAACTAACAATTAAAAAAAAATCCTTATGCTTAACTGAAACTATACGTTTTGTGAAGCTACTGTTCAAAGATGAGCTCAATCGGTCGAAAATTGTTCGAGTTATAGATAGAGCCAGTTGAAAAAAAACACTTTTGAGAAACACACGTTTAAAGTTTCAGTATTGATTTTTTAATAGAAATCTATCGAATTTGTCAGCTTACCATAGTGAATCTATTCCAGGACCATAAAATGAATCGTCTGTAGCATCGGCAGCATCATTTATTGCATTCATATCCTTCCTGAAATGTATTCTTTCTTCGTGCGTTGCCGCTCGCGTTCGCATCTCAGCAGCAATTCGTCGCCGATCCTCGTTTACAACATAATTTGTCATTTCGGGTCCAATGCATATTCCTAACAATTCCACAATTTGCAATAATAATAAATGGCCTACATACGGCTAAACAAGCCGCTATTTTGACAATGAAAACTCCACTATGCAATACTTTTGGTGCAATTTTCCATATCAGATTATTAAAACTTTCATTATTATTTTGTGTATATGCACCTAAGCATCTTGTCAGTAATTCTTTATCGGTCAAATTTTTAAAAATTGGCGTTATTGCTTCGATAACATTATGTGGAAGAGCCGGCTTATGCTTATATTCCTGCAATTTATCTTCAGCTTTCGCTTTTTGCCAAGTGCACCACGAATCAGCGCCTTCAGGACAATTTTGATGTTGAGGATTTGTATCCGTGGAACTTTTATATAAAAGTATAGCCCAAATAGCGTTATGCATATCATTCACGGAATCCTTGTTTTTGCGAATCGCAAGACTGTAATAAAGTGACATGTCATTAATAACTTTATCTGTTAGTTTTCCTTTGCCACCAAGACCTTTATTATTCTTTTTGCACTTTCGCAATCTGCTGCCCATACGCTTTGACACATGATTAATACATTCTTTTTTTACAACTTTTTTTACAACTTTCTTCATATGGATCTGCATCAACGATATTTTTGTAGGTTTTGCTGTCACCATCGCCAATGTAATATTTATATTTCACATCATGTACATTTTCAGATCAATTGAACATTTCTACGATGCCGTCAACTTCCATCTTCCCTGCTGTTCCATTATGATTAATTTGACAATTATTTTGATAAGATTCAAACCAAATATTGTATTCATTCGTTCCTTCGTATTTTTTCATATTACTACAGGCTTTGCAAAAGTTAGATTTCATAACGACGTCTACAACTTTATTGGAATAGTATCCTATTAAATTAAACACGCCGAATAAAGAAGAAAAGCCTCTTTTTCTCCAACTGCCATCACCAGAAACTATTAAATTATAACAACTATTTGTCGTATTTGTAGCACTTTGGTTTGCTTCCTCAGTCTTTTCTAATTCTTCGTTGACACTACTATTTAAAATTTTGTCACAAATGAGTTTTACAGCATCACAAATGTTTTTAACTATTGTATCATAAGTTGACTGAAAAATAGGATGCGACAAATCCATAAAAGCACAAAACTTTTCTGCTCCTTTCCATACTATTCCGATAAGATGCATAGATGTAAAAATAAATCTGGTATTTATTTCATATGCGTAATTGTTGATATTCGGACAAGAATTAATTAATTTTGGAGCACACGATAGACATTTTATTGTAATTTTAAATCCAAGTCCTCGCTTACTTGATTCTTCAAACTCCACATTTCCTCCACAAGATTTGCATTTCACATGTTCAGCAAGCGCCAGAAAAACGGAGTAAAAATTTATGATTCTATAGCCGATGGTTTGATTAATGGAAAAATCAAATGTCTTAGATGATCTCAATTTTTTAGCAGAAGTGCTCACCAAATCAACTGGTTTCTCTAATTCATATCTATTTAGAAGACGTTGTCTTTTTCTACCATCTCAATTTCTGTTACGGTTATCAGATTTTATATTTTTTCTACCAATTTTATTTCGCGTAGAACTAAATATTGACGCGCATCGTGCCTCGTGCTACGAACAACTAATGGCTGTCCAACGAATTTTCTAGTTTTGAAACACACACGCACACACGCACGCACGCACGCACGCACACCTGTAAGACGAAATGTAGGTATACAAAAAACTACTAGGTCGAGGGTCTTATTGTGCGTTCGGTATAGGGCGACTGATCAGGTACGATTTCAGCGCACTGTGCGCCCATTCCATAAGACTCACATAACTCAAGAAATACTTTGAACTTTATAAAAACCTTTTAGGAGCATATTTTAATCAATCTTTCGAAAAAACAAAAAAAATTTTTTCGATTTTTTGAAAATTTTACTCAGGTATGCCCCCTTAAGCCCGGATCTAATTATGCGTAGTAAGAAATAATGGGTGCTTTCCAATTACAATATCCCTAGACACTTTCATGCACACAGTGACACAAGTTGCGTTCCAATTGCCCGTTATCGTCGACACAACACTACACATCTGGGGCTCTATTCTTGAAAAGAAACGTATACGAAAAACTAGGAAAGTACTATAGTATACGTAACGTATACTGTAGTATTTCCCTAGACTTTCGTATACGTTTCTTTTCAAGAATAGACCCCCTGTAGTGGAATTCTGTAATTCGTTATGCAGTCGTTACGAGTTCATAACGACAGTTGCGCAGCTTTTTTATTATATAAAATATCTGCGCGGCTGTCGTTATGAGCACATAACAATAGGGTCTTCCTCGAATATTTTCTTTTTATCTAAAACAATGCTTCTACCCGTAAAAACAAAAGTTACAATAACAAAAGTTACTAAAAATCAATCAATAATTTTTTTTAATAAGTTAAAAATCACGTATGTTTTGAACGCTCATTTATTCGCGCCATATCCTGCTGAATCGTGACGTCACACGCTATAAGCCAATCACACTTTCTTTTCGCTCCTCTGTTTTTTAATAATTTTTAATAATTTTTTGGCCGTAAATGAGTATTGCTAATATTGATAAATGGATCTTATGAACAATGCAGATAATTTAAATCTATAAATATAATTTTTTTATGACTAAATATTCACTATTTTATTAAAATAAGTTAGGTTAGGTCGGTGACAGCTGTTGTTGACAGTTGATTTAAAATTTACATAAACCGATGTGAAATGGCAGAAAATTTGCAGAAACGAGTAATGGCAGAGAAAAAAAGAAATTACAAGTGGTGTTTTGTGCCTTCATGCACTCAAAACAATATCTGTTCTCCATCAACAATTTTCCTGTCAGTGCCAAAAGGAGAGATTCGAAGAAAATGGTTCGAAATCTCAGGCCGAACTGATGCTTCAACTATATCGCTGACTAGTAGTTTGTTTTGTTGTGAACACCATTTCAATGTAAGTCATATACCTAAAATATAATAAATTAATCCTAAATAATTCAAAATAAATTGATTTTATGTTTGCAGTTAGAGGAGGATGTTGAAAATTACATGCAAGTCAGGTTCATTCCAAACGTACTCATTCGCTTAAAGAATGGAGTTATGCCGACAAAATTTGCTTGCCAGCCTCATCGAGAAACATCAGATGCAAGCAACATTAATGTTATTAATATTGGTATCATTCAAATAAAAATTAATATTATCGAATTACATTATATGTGAATATAATAAATAATGTAATACTTACAGATCGTCCATCAACTTCAAAAAGAACTTTTGAATTTGACGATAGATGCATCACAGCTGATGCATCACCATAATCTTTACCTTCAGCCCTGTAAAATACAGATATTGATTGTGGAACTATATTAAACTTTTATATATATTGAATGTATGTAAAGTGTGTAAACACCTTTTAGCTTTAACACCTCTTGTCTCTGCCACGTTAAAAAATTCATTTTCACTAAAAAAGTCAGCAACCATTAAAACGTTTAATTTTGGTAAATTATCCGATTGAGCTTTAACAAAACCTGTAATATTTCTCGCCATGTTGTAACTGATTACTTAGGGTGCGTTCCGTTTCTTGCATGATGTGCATAATGCATCATTTATCCTTGTTTAACATTCGGTGAATAACAAGGATAAAAGATGCATTATGCGCATCATGCAAGAAACGGAACGCACCCTTAGTAATTCGCATGATCCGTTAAATATCACATTTGTTTTGTTTATATATCTTATGTATGTGTCATTTACATGAAGTATGTATTTACAACGTTTAAACTTACCGGGCTCTGCTGAATCGTGACGTCACGGCCAATCATATTGCGTTCACTCCCCACTCATTTTTTAAGCACTTTTAATCGTTTTTAATAAAAAATCCTATTATTAATATCACTTTAAATTACTTTTAAGTTAATAAAAAGCGTATAAAGTAATTAATTATAATTTTTTTACACATTTCAATTTTTACAAATAAGACCCTATTGCATAACGAGTTACAGAATTCCATTACTGAGGGCTTATTACGGTTCCTTATGACGAAACGAAAATTACAAAAGTGATTGAATTTACTAGAATATTTATAACTTCGTTGGTTAACTTTTAGTGAATTTGATCATTTTTTAATTTTCACTTCGTCACAAAAACCGTAATAAGCCTCCTGAATATCAATCATGAAACTTTATCCCTAGGATGGAAAGTGAAAATTTTAATCTTTGAAGTTAATGGAGAAATTTTTCATTTTTCACTTTTCATCCTAGGAAAAAAGTTTCATGATTGACCCCTTGTACTCAGCCGAGGGCTGTGTAAGCCCTGTGTTTTTAGTGACATTCAAGTCGGGAGATTATAAATGAGGTTGGAGAACATGAATTTTCGTTTTTTTTAATGCAGTATGAAAAATATTGCATTAAAATACAGGAGGAAAAATAACGAAATGGACGATGAAAATAATGATATCAGTGAAGTAAGTAATATTGGAATTATTTGGTATCAATAAATTTTTGTTATATATTTTTTTATCATATTTGATTAATAAAATAAATCTAATATATATTCTATTTTTTTATATTTTTTTTTATAGGTTAGATGTATGTGCTTGTTCAACTTTATTCAAAAATATAATATTACAGTGCGCATAATTATACATATATATGTGTTAATGATTTTTTTTCTAATTATTTACAAAATAATGACACGAGTTTGACGTGTGCAACATGTTCTTCAATTTTTTTCATAAATTGTCAATCTTCTAGGTTGAAATACACGCTATACATGGAAATGCACCATCACATTATTATTACAAAATATCAAGATACGGGCATGTACTAAAAAATTGACCTTACGCTATCCGAAACCGCTGTTCCAATTGAGTCATGCACAAAGCTACACTTTGTGCATTCCTGTGTATGTACGTTAGTGTCAAGATGTGTTTAGCAATTGGAAAGCACCCTATGGTTGTGTTCCGATAGCTGTGTCGAAAATTTTCTTTTTAGTTACAAGGTTGGTAGTGCTGTAACTAACTGCTTGTCCAAGAAAGAGGTTAATTTTTACTTTTATAATATATAGTTGATTATTTATTATTATACATATTTATTGAAATATGATTTAAGTAACATGAAGCGAATATTGAACTGATGAGAATACATTTAATTAAATAAAGGAATCCTATATTCGGTCATGAAATTCTTCATTGTTGTATTTACAAATTACATTTTCAATAAAATTGTGAATTCTTGCTTTCTTTCTTTTCGAATGATTTTCGTTATCGTCATAAATAATATTTATTATTTCTTCTTCACTTTTAGAACTTTCACTTGAACTTGAAAATAATTCATCAAATACAAATCCATTTTTTAAATAACAAATTAGACAAGCCGATAAAGTAAATGCAAAC
>NW_017256204.1:14027-15068 GCF_001594055.1 Mycetomoellerius zeteki
CCCACCATATTTGAGAATAATGAAAATTGCGAGAGTAATCACCGCTTGAAATTACTTGTCGATATTTTAAGAAGATTTTTTACAATTCGATTACATCATGCAGGAACATCTAAATTTGAACAAGAGGAAGAGCTTAGAATAAGAACAAAAAGTAATAAGATTGTTCTTTTTAAAAATTAATAAATGCGCCAAATCTTGTTATTATATTTAATGTTTTTATAATTTGTTAATGTTAACTAATAATAATTGAATAATATAATTAGTAATATAATTATATTTATATTTGCAACATTTATTATGTATAATGATTGACTAATATAAAATATATTATAATTATGAGAAATGCTATGTACAGAAATTATTATGCATCATTTACCCTTCTCAAAATTATATAAAGAAAAGTATCTACATTCTAATAATAAGAAACAACATAAGCATAAAAGCCAACGTTATTATTGCGAGTAAAGTCATCCATGTTTACAACATTCTACAAAATCTAGACGTTTCGACCATAATTAGGTCATCTTCAGTAATATAAAATAAACCTTAATTCTCTATCTTTCGATCTCTATTAATTACAATTCTTAACTGCTCATCGCAAACTTAATTTAAACCTTCTTAAACGTTCCTTATACACCATACCAAGCTCCTTATACACCATATCAAGCTCTTATATAATATATCGATTCCTCAACATTTGCTCCGTCTTCAATTTCATTCCATTTTATATCATTTTGAGATAATTTAACGGTTGGAGAAAACAGTAGATGACAACTGGAATGTTGTTTCTTATTATTTTATATATAAGCCATTACTTAAGTGTACTGTAATTATCTACATTCTTTTTACGTATATAAACCATGAGAATAAGTTCATCCTTATAAAAGTATATCGTAACGCAAAAAATGGTCCTGGGGCACACAAACATCTTACTACGCTACTAATTAGAAAGAGACAGAGCTTGGCCCACACCGGTCGCTATCTCTTTCTTTCGGGCCGGACATATTTTTTCAGCCTATGCGCAGTCCATACTATATGTCG
>NW_017256204.1:15335-15670 GCF_001594055.1 Mycetomoellerius zeteki
CCCCCACTACCGCTATTGGCACGAGTTGACTCTCCTGGTTCTAGTCTTCTTGGGAACACAGCTATTGTTAGTTACAGCGCTACCAATCTTGTAACTAAAAAAAAATTTTCGACACAGCTATCGGAACACAACCTGTGTAGTAAGGGATCAACTTATATCGTTTTCGATTGGGGTGCACTGGCTGCACTCAGTGTCAAGAGCGTGTTCGATTGGCAGTGCCAATGCGCACTTGGCTAGTGTCACGAATTCATTTGACCGCACGACACTCGCATAATGCGCACTAAGTAGCACGAGATATTGAGTGCTTTCCAGCAAGGACATAGTCAGACACTGTG
>NW_017256204.1:17262-17628 GCF_001594055.1 Mycetomoellerius zeteki
CGCGCGCCGAACGCCGAGGGACACCATTCCTGCCGGTGCGTGTACATACATACATGTATGTCAAGAGATATTGGCCTGTATTCACAACGCGCTTTTATCGATAAAAGAGCGCTTTTATCTCTGGAATTCTATAATATGCGTGACGTAAAGTATAATATGTTAGCGCGTTAACATCGTTGAAGCGCATTCTGAATACGGGCTTTTATTACGGGCCATTATGTACATACATACATCTAACAAATATTTAAGTATTTTTTCTAGACGTGAAAGCATTTTGCGTTAATTTATAAAATATGTACGTTTATTCATATAATGATTATTATACACACGTGCATCTACATATATGTTTCTATAATTTCTAAGATC
>NW_017256204.1:19278-21435 GCF_001594055.1 Mycetomoellerius zeteki
AGGCTACACGAAACGCGACGACAAAAATCTCCGCGTTTCCGCCCGAAAATCGCAATAAGCGTCGGCACGCCCGCCCTCCGCGTCGGGAGGACACAGGACCAATTTTGCCGCGCTACTTTGGCCAGGTCGAATGACCCTTGTGACGGACGGTGAAAAACGTCACGTCACAATATATATATACTATACTTCCTCATCAAACAAAAATTTCGCCATGCAAACCATGAAAGAAATAAATTCACAACATATTTGTTGCATATAATAGACTTCATCATAAACGGAAGAATGGCGATTATGTATCCTTGAGATTCTTTTCAAAAATAGTATAGTATTTCTATTACACTCATTTTTGTTTTCTTTATCATAGTAAAAAAATTGATTTATCATTTTTGTAATTTTAAAAAGATATTTGTAATCTTCAATAAGGATGCATTCCATTTCATGCATGATGCACATGATGCATCATTTATCATTGTAGTTTAAGTGAATGTAAAATATGGACAAATGCACATCCTGCCTGAAACGGCATGCACCCCTAGTTTAACAAAATTATCTGTACATACAATATGATTGGCTGTCACACGTAAGTATTATTCAGAAACCAATTTCTTAAATTGCTTGCAAATTAATGTTACGTACATAATTAATAATTGATTGAATAATATTTGTCGATATATATTGATACATTCATAAACAAATTTTAATTCTATTAGTCACTATTAAAATTTGCTTTAAGAAATTAATGAAGTTGTATTCTGTATAAATAATAACAAACATATCTTTTATTTAAAAAACCATTTCTTTATATTTATCGTGATAACAATGTCTTCTACAATCTTACTATCTGCAGGAAATGGTCTCATAGAAAATCTTATCAGAATAGATAAATATTATGTATTGAGATTCTGTTGACTACAAAATTCATTTTAATTGTATCTTTGATCATAATTTTTTCCATCCAATCATTTACTGCAACATGCTGACACCTAATTTGCGAATCTGCTTTTCAATGACCTCTGTACACGGCACGCTTAATCGGGTTTAATAACATCCGTAGTTATGAAATTGTCCAATCATAGCTGTTCCTCGAAGAATGGAACGACTGTGATTGGTCAGTTTCATAAGTACGCATAATTAGATCCAGACTTAATTAATTAATTTTTGACGATTTTAGGTTTACTATATTCATCGTACTACACCTACTACACCCATACTACACCCGGACTTTGTTCGTTTTCGTAATGTATAAATCTATTGAATTACCAAATAGTGACTTTTCTCAAATGAAAATAATAATGAAGATGTCTTCCCCAAATAATTTCTAATCGATTCCATTCATAAAACACATTAAATAAAATCGCTGTTTGATAACTTGACGCATGATAAAATTTGTAAATTACAAGAAAAATACTATTTCCCAAATATTTAAATGCTTTTCCCAAATTTCCCCAAACGATTCCCAAATCATATAAACATAAATAAATCAGAAATATTCAATTTGTCTGCTATCTTGTTAGTGGTATAAAAGTCGGCACAAATGTCATTCTATCTTTGTCACTCTCTAACTATCAAGAAGGATAGAACAACGCTTGTGTCAATTTGTGTTATCAAATGGAAAGCACCCAGCCTGTAGTTGCTTGGCTATGTTGGCGCCCCCGTGGTTGTTGTACTAGTTGTGATATTCTTAATTTTTGAACGGCGTAAAGGCCATCACACGTACAAAAATTTTAGTCGTAAACGTAAGGCCGTAAGCAAATCGGCCAATCACAGTCGAGCGTTTAAAAACGCGAGATCTTAATTTTGATTGTGATTGGTCGATTTGCTTGTGACCTTATGATTCCGACTAAAATTTTTGTACGTGTGACGGCCTTTACAGCGCGTGCTAACTTCCAAAGTTGTAATATCATTACTGTGCCTGATTACGTTTACATGTTACCGATTAACATTAATCAGGTTTAATAATTTCTGTAGTTACAACTAGTAATTATTAGTAACAAAATGTATAAATAAATGCTAGTTAAATTCTAATTTGTAACACCAATTGACAGTGTTATAAAACCGAATTTAACGCGTTTATATATGATATTTCACCGATTTTATGTCAATAGTTGATTTATGTCAGAACTACAGAGTTAGTTTAAATCTAGATTTTTAAATTAT
>NW_017256205.1:0-1272 GCF_001594055.1 Mycetomoellerius zeteki
AGCAAAGATCTCACGAAACGACACGTAGCTGACAAAATACTCGCTGAAGAGGCGCGGAAACGGATTAACGCGAAAGATTCGACTCTTGGAGAGAAAGCTGCTGTCACAGCTGTTTGGGCGGCTATGAAAGCCAAAACGAAAATTGGTATGGGCTTGAAAACGAAGAAGAAAAAGCCTACGATTACAAAATACAAGTGATAATTTTAGACCTATCTTTAAAATAAAATAAAAATAAAAAACATTAAAACTATGAATATAAACTTTATAAATTAAATGTTTAAAAATCGTATTTGTTTTAAAAATGGATAAATAATAATGCTACATTTATTTATTCTAAATATTAACATTACTTTCTATGGCAGAGCTATTTACGCGAATATTTCTGATTTAAATAGATTATGACTTCACACAAATCCATCGTGCCGACATGTGCGGCCACGGAATTAATTTTTTTTGATACTGTTTTGTTCATATGAATATGGTTAACGAGAAAAGTTGCTACTTTTTAGAACAAGTTACTACTTTTTGCTACTTTTGCTCGTTACTAAAGATATGTATTTATTTTCCCACTACTACACAGTAGGCCAAGAGACTCGAATAAGTGACCAAAAATCCATTTACTCCAGAATTTTGATAAAATTATGAAAAATTATGGTCATGTACGGTTTTTCGGATCGCTAATTTCGAATCTGATGTCAGAATTGCACAATTCAAAATGGCGGATCCAAAATAGCGTACAATTTTCTATAATAATTGTCTAATTTTTATGAAATTCAATAGGGGAGACCGAGGTGAGTTGAAACAAAGGTAAGTTGAAACAACGTTGATATCTCGAAACCAATAATAGTCGATAATCGGGCAACAGTACAGTTTTAATACACGTAAGACAAAGGTTAGTTTGTCAGCTTATGTTGACGACGTGTAGTAAGTGTGTCGTCTCTATGACATTCGTGGCATCAAATTAACCTAAAGTAAGTTTTCGCAATATTCTTTGGAATATAGTATCTCTTTTGTTTATGCATTACCGGGGTTTTACCTTCGATATTCTTGTAGCTTAGTAATTTAAGTTTTTTATTTGAGGTTAGTTTTGTTTATATTTATTAGTTTTGTAGGAAATATTTGTAGTGAAGCTTTGATAGATCAAATTTATATGATCGAGGTAGGTTGACACACCTTGTTTCAACTTATCTCGATTCCTACACGGAAAGAATGTTCTTTATCCAGGAAATATGATATAATATAGTATTTCTAATCGATTTTTCCTACAAAATT
>NW_017256206.1:0-386 GCF_001594055.1 Mycetomoellerius zeteki
AACTTGAATAAAGTCTAGCAAATATTAACCGAGAAACAAATTTAGCGACCTACTTATACATAGGTAGTTCAGTAATCACTAATACATAAGTAGTTAAGTAACCTACTTGAACTTTAATTTTCTATTTTCTAGTTTCAATCTTTAATATTAAAAGTATTTCAATTATCGATTAATTTTTGGTTTAAGCTTTACAGTCCGTAAACAAATGCATAATTGGAACGCCTGCGCGAAATAAACACAATAGCATAATAAAGTAAACATGAAGAAATCATATAACTATTTTGAAAAATTTCAGAAACACTACGCCTTGTACTTCAAACGAAGTGCTGTAGCTATTTGCGATGCAATGTTTCGTAGAAAAGTTGAAATATGTTACATACATAGCA
>NW_017256207.1:0-6106 GCF_001594055.1 Mycetomoellerius zeteki
GAAGAGGGCGTAAGCGGACGATACAAAATCTATTTTATCGATCTCGATCAAGTTCGGCCGTCACTCTAGCATCCCCTTAAACTACTGGAATAATATCACGAACTGAACTAAATTGACAAACAATTCTTAAATAATTTTTTATGCACAATCAGGCATCATATTAATAAGATGTTACTGTGCTGAAAAACTGTAAATAAATTTATTGCGAAAAATATTACCTCGGCCGGGAGTCGAACCCGGATCTCTTACATTCCGTGTGAGCGTCCAATTAGACCACCGAGGCCTTAATAACATTTCTCGCAAATTTTAGTATGTGTATGAAACGTATATTTCAGGCGACGTAAATAAACAAATTTAAACATTTTGCAAGTACATATATAGTACATATATAGTATATATAATTCACATTGAATTATTTAAAGCATTTTAAATCTAGCTTTGACCGTAAAAGGCTTTTTAATTTCGAATATTAGTAATAATTTCCACCTTTTTTTCTTTTTCAGATGTCTGCACTATTTCGATTCGACCGAAAAGTTGCAGTTACACACAGTGGACTGTCAAAAGATAAATGACTGCGCAATTCGAATGCCGAAAGGATGATAGATGGTTCGAATTTGGAAACCACTGTTACAAGGAGCGCACCCCGTTCATGATCTACGCCGATCTAAAGTGGGTTCTGCGGAAGATGGGACCTGACAAGGAAGACGCATCGTCGTATACCTACAACAGCACGAGGTATGTATAATACATCGACTACCATAGGTAAATCCCGGCAGTCTCGCTACAGCTAAGAATGCTTTTCAGCGTCAGTCTTGTTCACGTCTTGTCCGCGAGTGGATTACGTTTTTGATTGTGCAAAAAAAAATGTTCTTACGCGAGCCTCCAGAAAGGGAGGAGTTCTATATGTATGAGGGAGAGGAGGAGGTGGTAGCCTTTCCTCCTTTGGACAATAATAATGAAGAAGAGAAGGAAAGGCTGTCGTCTCCTCCTTCGGACTACAATCAACAAGAAGAGGAGGAGGAAGATGAAAATGTCGAGAAGGACGAAGAGGATCCAAATCCTTCCCCTCCCCCAGAAATAAATTGGGGTGAGATTGAGCCCGATGACCTCGTCTAATTCATGATGCGCCTCATCAGCTACTTCCAAGAGGCGCATCCTCAATGGGAAGATGTCGAATAAAAATCGGAGGGAGGGGAGGGGGCAGATGCTGAGGATGATGAAGGTGTCGACTACGGAGGAGGTAGCGGGAGTATCAGGTAAGCATTCTGCCACCGCAACACTAGCGCCGTCTGGTGGCGATCATTGTATCCGTGGTCCAGAATCCCCCTACTATACCACTGTCATCCATTACCGTAATCTGCAGCAATATACTCGTTAAGGTTTTCGCGTAACAAAGATACATCGGATGTTACAATTCGCACAATCTCCATGGCTTCGCGATTATATTAAACTCAATACACAATTTAGAACGCGCACGAAATACGATTTCGAGAAAAATTTGCACAAATTGATGAACAACGGTATTCGGTAAATCAGTGGAAAACGTTCGAAATCACGTTGATATAAAATTATTAATAAAATGAGAAGGACAGTATGGCGCGGAGGCAATGATCGCGAAACCGAATTTCCACAGCCGTAGCGTCATTGCGGAGAATTTAATCGCCGTCCAACTGCGCAAACTCGAGGTGAAGTTTGACAAGCCGATTTATGTAAGTACATGCATACTAGACATATCGAAAGTCTGCTTGTACAAATTTCACCACATGTTATCGATGTATAACGACAAATGTTAATACGAGTCTCGTGTGATACTTCGTGCTGTCAACATCTCTGCTAGCCGCTCTGCTCTGATTTCGCCTTTCTTACGCAATTTCTGCTTTCTCTTTTGTAAAAGTGCTGCCTCTACTTATTGGCTTGCCGCACATTATTCGTTTTATTATATTTGTTGGTGATAAGTGCAACACCTCAATTTTTTATCTTCTAATTTACTTTTAACGTTTTTGCGAATGCTGGTCGGCGAGTCGAATGTGTCTTTGTGAGTGAGTGATGCGATCTTTCTGCATTACTTTATTTTATTGGTGCGTTGTACGGTTATAGTGTGCGTTTTTCGCTGCATTCTCGCTGCATTGTTTTATCATTGTGTAATAATCTCTATAGTCATAATTTTATATTTCAAATCTAGTCGTTTTATCGTTATTGTTCATTCGTCACTCGCCTCTGCCTTTGTTTAAAGGCGCAGATGAAATAATTAATTTATTAATTTGTTGTGTGTCTTTGATGTGTGATTTTGAGCGCAAACATATTCTCTTTTACTCTTTGTCTAATTTCGTGTACGTTAGCATGAGTCAGTCGACGTGTACCAAATGTAAACGCTTTATTTCGCGTAAGCACCCGTGCGCTTTCTGTGATGCTGACAATGGTTTACGCCCCTCCGATGATTGCGTTCCTGTTGATGTGACGGGGGATGGCCGTCGTTGCCTCTACTTGGTGCTGCTGCTACTGTCTCTTCGAAGGGTTGTGCCTCGCCGCCTTCTCTCTCACTTCTGCCTAATGAAAAGGACGGATTGAGGGGTCATTTCTCTCAGATGTCTGCTGATGTGTCATTTGCTTTTTCGACAGTTAAGTCCTCTAATTAAATCCGTCTCCTCTCTGGAGCACAGAATTGCTCGTATTGAGTCATCACTTAGTCTTCTAGATCGTCTCGAGCGCATTTTGGAGATATTTAATGCTAGGATGGCGGAGTTCGACGAGATGTTTCAGCGTCTCGGGGATGTCGAGAGTATGACGGGTCGGCTGGCGGTGGTGACGGATGGCCTATCCGATCTGGTTGCTATGGGCGCAAGGCAGGTCATCCTTGAGGAGCGTTTCGCTAGGCTGGAAGGGAAGGTGATTATTGGTCCGGCAATTTCTGCTGATGGCTCTCATGCCTTGCCGGATAAGCTGTCTGCTAACTTTGAGCGCATAATCAATGAGCAGAGGGACTATGAACTCATCGTGTTTGGTTCACAGTAGCAAAACTATATATACATGAAGCCATGGTAGTATGAAGATTCGCGGGGCCGGGGGGAAAACTGGGCGAGAGTGGTATTGTGGTGCAAATTATTGCAAAGAATATTACTATGGCCTCGGTGATTTAATGGCTCCGGACGCTCGTACGGAATACAAGAGATCCGGGTTCGACTCCCGGCCGAGGTAATATTTTTCGCAATAAGTTTAATTAGAGGTTTTCAGCATATTAATATCTTTGAAATATGATGCCTGATTGAGCATCGAAATTATTAGAATTTAATTTAATTCGCGAAATTTACTGTAGTGATTTAATTGTGTTTAGTCCGGAAATATTTCGGTGCACAGTTCGTTAGACTACAATTGTGGTATATAGTATATGTCAAGTACATATATATATCATATTTAATGATTCAATATTGAATTATTTAAAGCATTTTAAGATCTAGCTTCGACCGTATAGGGCTCTTATTTATCGGTTGTGTCTCTCATACGCGGTCTTAAAAATGATATTATCAATATTTATAATTTTTTATTGAGGTGTTTTTAAACTATTTCACGCTTTTAAAAAAGCGTCGAAATAAATAACTTATAATCGATGTATTTCGTAGTATTAAATTAAAAAACACTTATAATAAAAATATTGGTTTCTTTCCGTTATCCTGTGTGTATGTGTGTGTAGAGTGTGACGTGACGTTTTTCACCGTCCATCACAAGGATCATTAGACCTGGCCGAAGCTGCGCGGCAAATCTGTCCTGTGTCCTCCCGACGCGGAGGGCGGGCGTGCCGACGCTGATTGCGATTTTTGAGCGATAATTTGGAGATTTTTATCGTTGCATTTCGCGTAATATTGCTATTTGTTTTTGTGAATTTATTTAAGATTTTTAGTATCGGCGGCTCCGGTAGATAATTTAGTGTGCGACGCATCCTCTCACCACCTCAAGGAGGCGGCAAAGAAGAGGATAGAAAACCATATTGGAGGCCCGAGGCCACCCAGAGGAGGGGTAGCGCACAGGTGATACCGTTTTGAATTATCGAATTAACGCCCTGTGCATAACTGTTTTCCTGTAGCTGAACTCCTTACAGGCGATTATGCCACGGGAGCGACTAAAGCGGCATGAGGGAATGGCCACTCTCTGCCTTAGTACGAGCGAGGGACCCCGCTGTCGGTGCAGCAAGAAAACCTCTGCCGAAGGGAGACATCGAACCCGGAAGCCGAGCCTGTCTGTAAGGGAACCCACCGAATCTTGACGACACGCCGGCAAGAGTAGACCAAAGGGGACCGTTGCGTGCAGCCGAAACGATGCCAGCCATAAGTCAAATTCCGCGCGACGCGATAGCAAGTCGCGAGGACTCGCAGAAGCTCGCGAGATGGCCTGTGACCAATCAGGGCCGATAAGGCTTACCACGTGGGCCCACGGTCGCCTGCGCGCCCCCGAAAGGACCTCGGGCCCGGCACTTGTGCTGTGGACGTCCGAAGCAACGCACGTGCGAGAGGACGCAGGACATTCAGCGAGAGAAGGAGGAAGTACCGCGAGGATTCCGTGGTAAGACGAACGTAACTTATTGTAAAGCCGCCGGTTTCCGCATCGGAGGGATCGCACGTATCCACGAAATTATCGCTGGATCCCGTGAGGTTGGATCCTCTCGCGAGTAAATGCGTCGCGACTGCACGCACGCACCGCGTGATCGTGCCATCCCGTCCGATATCGTCTTAGTTTCGTTATAATGTCGAGTCAGTTAATTCGCACGCCCGCCGCGAGTAGTAATGCTATGAGAGTTCTAACTCGGGAACTCCGAGGAGAATGCGGGGCGCGGGGGATTCTTCGGTGGTGGGGGTATGACATCATGCGAAGTGGCGGCAAGGATCCAACCGTTTTTCAGCCAAGATATGGTGTAATATAATTTTTCTAGAAACAATATTTATTAATTATTTTAAATATCAAAATACGAACAAGTTTCATAATTAATCGATTGAGCGCCAACATCTGGCTGCTATCGAAATCGATGATATTGAAACGCAATGTCTCCCAACCTTGATAAAAGACCTTCGATCGTTTATTCTTTTTTTGGAAAGGACATGACAATCGAACATGTTTTTTGCCAATATGTTTCAAGGTTAGTAGAAGTGTAAATGTAAGTGAAACTCGATAGAATTGTATTTTCATAAATTTTATGAGGATAGAGCGTTTTTTTCTAAGCATACTTTGAAAATGAGCGTATAATGCTCTACTCTGAAAAGAGGGAGTTACAGACGAAAATGAATTCAGTCTAGAAATGTGTCAGATTACAGTACGTTGAAACCTACGAGAGTGAATTCATTTTACGTTTATTCTTTTTTGGAAAGGACATGACAATCGAACATGTTTTTTGCCAATATTTCAAGGTTAGTAGAAGTGTAAATGTATGTGAAACTCGATAGAATTGTATTTTCTATAATTGTGTTTTATACGTATATGAGACGAAAGGAATTGAAAGACTTTAAGTGAAACTCTAGAATTTTAAAATTTCTTAAGTTTATGAGGATTATAATTTTGAAGCAAAAAGCTTTTCCTAAAAAAAATGAGAAAAACGGTATCTTCGGTTGAAAAGAAGGGTTACAGTATGAAATTGGGTCTAGAAACGCACAGTCTAGAAGCGAACTTTGGTAAAATCGTGTCATAGAGTTGTATACTGAATAATGGAAAATATAGTGCATATCGTCCGTAATATGCCAGAAGAAGACGTGATGGACATCGTCGACGAGGTATTCGAAGATGTGAATTTTGAAGATATAATGGATGATGATGATGATAACGTATCCGCATTATCGGATGATAGCGGTTGTAATAGTGATCAGAGTGAGGATCGGAGTGATGAAGACACTAAGAACAAAATAATATATCCTGAAGAAGTAATGGCACTGAACGAGCTGACAAAACAGTGCGACATATATTTTTGTTACACAACGGGTGGTTTATTCGTTCTGTGCACATCGTGTATGGTGAGATTAACAGACATTGAACACATGTACATCATGCGTAAACATGTTATTAAATCGCATGCAGCCATAGATGGCAAATACTGTTCGGAGTGCAGAAGACCATGTTTTTTAATATT
>NW_017256207.1:7224-8015 GCF_001594055.1 Mycetomoellerius zeteki
AGAAATTACATCATAATTTTTAGATTAAAAATTTTTTATTTATATTTCTTTTACATAATTTTTTTCTTACGCACAAAAGACAACAGCTAACAGTTCGCAGTCGAGGAGCTGATTTTTATCAAAGTAATCGCTAGCGCATATTACATTTGGTACATCTTTAGCATCAGTTACAGTGGATGCGATATTCGAGAATCGTGTAAACTTTGTATCGACTTTCTCGACGATACCAACCAACTGATCGAATGCTAATTCAATGCATTTATCTAAGTTGAACATAAACAATACTGTTGATTCAGTCATCATTAAACGTACGTCGGATGATTCCATGCATACAATTTTAGCATTTTCAATCGTACTGAATCGCACAGTCAGAGGTCCAACGCTAATAGAATTGCTCTTGTGATGATTCCGAAGACAGTTTTGAATGTTCCAACGTTGTTCATAGAGTCCTTTCCATGTTTCGATAGATAGTATTAATTCGTTTCCACGATTATCTCCTATCGCAATCTCCACGTAGCTCGGTGGGCCAACGTTGATACCAATTTCTAAAAATTTGTATCCCGTACGTGTCAATGCGTATTTCCTGCCTAGTATACGAACTGCACGATGCACGGGCGCGCTATGGAAAAATATAAAAGAAACATTAAATAATTAATTAAATAGTTAATTTGAAAAAAGTATAAAAATGGGCGATTCTTAAACTTACTTGACACATCTTTTCGTAAATGAAGGAGTTTCATCCATATTCTGAAGTGAAACGTGATAATTTTTTCGTGCGTTGCTTCCTACAG
>NW_017256208.1:0-2777 GCF_001594055.1 Mycetomoellerius zeteki
GAGCAACGATGCAATGTGAAATTTCGCGTTAAATTAGTCTTCCTACTGCTCAGACCTTGCTCCCTGCGACTTTTTTATGTTCCTAAAATTAATATCAGTACTGAAAGGACGTCGTTACAACACCATTGATGACATTAAGAAGAATTCGTCACATTGAAGGGTATTCCAAAAGAAGCTTTCCAGGACTGCATGGTAAAGTGGAAACACCTCTGGAACAAGTGTTAGAATAGAGGAGAGGAGTACTTTGAAGGAGACATAGACCAATAAGATGTATGTTAAATAATAAAAATAAAAAAAATGTTCGGTTATTTTTCGAACAGACCTCGTATTGTATACATAACTTCAATATATGAAATATTTTATCAAAGTTATCAGCTTTAACTCAAGTCGATACGTGTCATTAGAAGGCATATATGTAAGTATAAAGCATTCATTAAAAACATTTCCACATGTTAGTATAGAGACATAATGTTGCAAGTATAGCTTTATAATCATTTGTGCTTTGTAATAATAGAGTAAGAGCATTAAATGCGGATCAGTTTCTAGTTTCGGATCACATATTATATTTAAATAATTATAGTATACAATAATTGTAGTATTTTCTATCAAATAAGGCACATCACAAGATTCATTAGCATTTGTTTCATCTTTTACAAGGGTCAGTTTTTTTTATTTATTAGCAATAGAGCGCTGCACATTTTATTGATGTCGTTAACTAATAAAAGGTAAGACATAAACCAATAATAAGATATGTATCTTTAAAAATATATTCAAAGTGCAATACCATAAGAATTGCCTTATGGCTTTTACAGGAGATAGTAAATGGCATTAAATTTTATAAAAAATATCAATATCATATCAGTTGGAACTAAATCCAAAAATGATTAAGCATTTGGTGAACCATCATTAATTCATTTCATTATAGTTAATATATATAAAACGGTACCGAAATGAAATAAAATCATCCACAATGTAATCTTTATGATAAATCATTACTATTAAATATTTTTTTAATTGTTTGATATCGTTCTGGATAAAAATATAAATTTTTTTTCTCAAGGGTGATCTACAAATAGTGACCTTACTCTAAGCATCTTTAAATTAAAATTCCGCGAAAAGGAAGCTATCTAATCTAGATTATCTGTGTTCCATTCTGTTGTTCAATACTTGCTGGTTAAATGGCATATGTATATACGTTATCCTCCAGTGTACATACCTTACAGTGTAGTTCTCACAATGTTCCTAAAGGAACTGCAAAAACTATAGTATTTCTGAAGTTCTTATAAAAAATATTAAAACGTGTTTGTGTCTCGTGCAGCAGGAACTAATTCAGTTAAAAAGTACTAGTCGACGATTTGGAAACTATGACAGAAACGCTAGAAAGAGCGCTGGCGCCATTATTGACCTTTGGCTCGTTCTGTGATTTAGGCATGTTCGAACGTCCTCTTGGACAACCTAGGCCATATATTTCTTGCCTGTACATCTTGGCCAAATGGATCTTTTATACGTACTACTGTCTCTATCCAGGATACATTGATACTCTTCAGACTGGAGATATATTCGCCGCGGATGTCATCCCTCATATCACCATTATATTAATTTTCATTTGCTTATATCGTTCTAGGGTAAAAATTTTAAATTTTTACCGGTCTATATATGTATAATAATACTTGATCTTTTAACAACACTTACAATGAAATAAGATTCCTTAACATTAAAACAATTAAAAGGTTAAAAAGGGGCCATTAGGAATCGGCGCTGTAATATGTCCGCAAAGAATAAATTAATGGATACAAATTATACGAAGATATTGTTACATCGATCTTTTTGCACCTATTACAGCGCCGATTCTTAATAGCTCTTTTTTAATCTTTTAATTGTTTTGATCTTTTAATATTTTTTATGCTTTTGTTTAATCGTATTTTTAAATGAGAGTATTAAAGGAGCCTTGAATTTACAATTATAGGCAAACACAAATTTACAAAGATATTTTAACCATCAATTTTAATGCTTATATTATTATATAACCTTTTAGCTGACATTCCTGTAAACATTGCAATAACACTTTTTTCCTAAATATAAAATTATAATAATTTCTTTCTGCGTCGCATAATCGATCAATATGATTTTTTTAAAGGAACTGAAAATGTGCTTACGTGAACTTGCTATAATAGACGAAACGTTAGAAGCTCTCGGAACGCCAAAGGAATACCAAAGGCTAAATAACTGCATAATTCGAATAATAATCGGATTGATTGTATTTTTTTTTTTCAAGTCAATATATCATAATTTTTTAATTTTCTTACTATATGATACATACAATTTTATCGATTATTTGAAAACGCTGGTTTATATATGTCTGTTGAATTATCCGCTTCTTATCATTATCTTAAGCGCTGTGATATCTACAACTATCCTTGGGTTAGTACATGTGTATATACTTACTTTGCAAGTTATTTTTATTGACGTTGTGCGTCAAAATGTTTACAGTGTGAAAAACTTAAAGACGTTATTGGTAATTTACAAAAAAGGGAAGTCACCTCTATCAGTGATTATGACGTTGTGCGATTCGATTATCTTGCACCGTTCGCACGATACAGGCGTTTTCAGTTTCCTGTTCCTAAAAATTCCTAAGGCCATTATAGAATTTTTATGTGGAAAACGGTTCATGCTATTGAGTTACGGTTTGCGGCACAACATGGCACAAATGTAGCACAACATAGCACAATCACGAAAAATCCAAAATTCCGTAAAGTGCGGGGCCAACTTCACACACG
>NW_017256209.1:0-1841 GCF_001594055.1 Mycetomoellerius zeteki
AAGAATTAAAAATGTTTAAGATGTCATTAGTACTTTCAGATGGAACCGCTAAGATAATATCATCCACATATCGAAAATAAAATAAGAGCTTAATAGGTAATTTTTCAATTGCTGTTATTTCAAAATCTTGCACTATATCTTGACTATATCCGCCGCAATTGGAGATAAAGGAGAACCCATCGGAGTACCAAAAATCTGTTTGTAAAATTTGTTATTAAACATAAAAAAGGTGGAGTTTAAAACCAAACGAACAGCAATTAAAAACTCATTTAATGGTATAACAGTCTTCCCCGATATATAATCCCATCTCTTTGCAATACCATCAGACACCAACTAAACTCTATGGGAACATTCGTAAACAAAGGAACTACGTCTAATGATACTAGCAAATAATCAGGTTCGATGCAAATATCTTTTAGTTTTTCAACAAGTTGAAAACTATTCCTGATGTAGCTAGGTGCTTCTAATATAGAATCGTTGATGATATTATGCAGATATAACGAAAAATAATATAATGGACTGTTAGTAGATGATACAATAATTCTTAACGGGTTCCCCTGTTTATGGATCTTCGTTAAACCGTATGCCCTTGGAATAATACCATCAGTCATGAGTAACCTTCGATATGTGGAATCGTCAATAAATTTATTGCTTTTCCATCTAACCAATAAGGAACGTAATTCGCTGGTAACTTTTTTGGTTGGATCTTTGTTAATAATTTCATAAGTGTCCTTGTCTGATAAAATCTCCTCCATTTTTTCGACATAATTATCTTTATTTAGAGCAACAGTGACATTCCCCTTGTCAGCTTTTGTGACTAACACATTAGGATGGTTTTTTAAAAAAACTTTAGTGATCAATTGCCAATCATAGAGTAATTTATCGTTAGGTATATTTATTGGAAAATCTTTCTGAAATTTTTCTAGTATATTAGTAGAATTGTGTCTAACAAAATTAGTTATATTCTTAGGTCGACCATTTATATTACTTTCAATATGCTTAATAAACTCTACTGTAGTTTTATCCAAATTATATTTGTTAACAGGTAAGCCGAATATATTTATTGAAAAATCTTTTAAGACAGAAAATTAGTTAAGACAGAAAGGTTCTAATTCTAAAAGATCTAAAATAAAACCGATTTCATATAGTGTAACTTCTGATAATCAGTTAAATAAATTACAGATAAAATCTGAGAATGAGAATATTAACCACTGCGGTGAGAATATAAACATCTCACCTGATAATTTTGATGATGCAGTTCCTCTCGAAAAATTGAACGATAAATGGTTCGTGAATTTGAGCAACATTGACATTCCCACTAATGTAAAAAATTTATTACCATTTAGGGGTCAGGACCCCTAGCGCCTGGAAGCCAGGCATCGGACGCTGGACGTCAGAACTCCGTTAGTTTTACTCGGATCGACTTCAAATTTGGACACAATATTCTTCAGATGTTGGGCATTAATAAAAAATAAAAGAAAATGGTCAAAAAAAAGTTGTGAGAGGCAAGGGGCTCACATAAAACAAGCACCCCGATTTCTGAGAGGCAAGGGGACTCACGCTAATCTAGCACCCCGAAACGTGAGAGGCAAGGGGACTCACGCTAATCTAGCACCCCGAAACGTGAGAGGCAAGGGGACTCACGCTAATCTAGCACCCCGAAGGGAACAGAAAAATACTACGTCCACGTCGTTGTTCCCGGGTAACGCAAAATGTATTTTTTGATAAATTTGTAATGAACTCCATGATTTTTTTCCCCGATACTTTCCATTATTGCACGTATGAAACATTACAACAATAATATCAAATCAAGAAGCTTCCTATTTAAGTTCTTTATGCCC
>NW_017256209.1:2481-2715 GCF_001594055.1 Mycetomoellerius zeteki
CTGCCAAAAGCAAAAGCACAGAGAGTAAAAGGTAGAAAACTATCCGGGAAGTAAGTAAGAACTATCCTTGCGCTCCTATTCGAAACTCATTCTTATGTTTTCTCATTGTTTTATTTTATTATTAAAAACCGAAAATATTAAACCAAATCGCCGAAGCCTAAATCTCTGTTCTGTTCAATTACATTAAAAAAAAATTATATAAGTATCCGAGGAGCTGTTGCGACTGTCGCTGCC
>NW_017256209.1:2856-6889 GCF_001594055.1 Mycetomoellerius zeteki
CTGCCAATAGCGTGGCCCCCGTCTTACGATACTCCTTCGTAGCATTTATTCTTTTGCATTACCTACATGCCTACAAAAGGCGGACGTAGACAACAGGAAAAGAGATTGAGGTTTCAAATTAAATCAGCTTTTAATTCAAACCAAGATCCTTTCCCCCATTTCCAAAAACTTCTAAATCGAAACGCACCGGTAGATTCGCCTCGCGAAAACGTATATATATTCACTCCAATCTTTGGAGATCGATTTTTCGTTTCCTGACTATAAAAATATCCAAAAGGGCGATCCACGCAGACTCGCCTATAAGCTGCGAAATCTTTTTGGCACCGGATTCAAGATTTCCCTTCCAAATCATTATCCGACCCTTCCTACCGAACATCCCTGACCACACGGCTTGATCTCCGATCCCCGGGTAAATTGCTTTAATGCATTGACCTTAAAAATGGAGAAAATCCCAATTGTGACGTAACATGTGTTCCATCCAAATGAATTATCTATTAAAATTAATTTATTATCACTTATTATTATATATTTTTTAATTTGTTGTTTATTATTTTATTAGTTGTTTTATTTGTCTTTATTTGTTGTTTTTTGTTTATTTATTTTTATTTTTTTATTTGTTTTATTCAATGAATATAAATAGTAGTAAAATGTTAAATTTCTATATTGTCTATATAATTTATAATTATAAGGAAAAAATAGAACAAAGAAGATGATAATATTTACTAATTTACATAGGATCAATGTCATCATTCCAAGCAACAATTTGAATACGTTTTCCGTTTCCATTGTTTAGAAAAAACTTTAAAAATTTATACTTTTTCTCATTTCCAATAATGCGAGGAGCTTCTATTCCATCAACGTAATCGATTACTTCACTATAAAGATAGTAAAATTGAAGGGTTTAATGTTAAAAAAATTAAATTGTAAGTAGAATAATAATATAATTGTTTAAGAAAAAGTAACAATAAAAGATTATATTAAACGTTTAATAAATAATACAAATTCAATTAATAGTTTTGATAAAGTAATATCAAGAAATTGAGCGAATATAAAAATTTACATTAAGAATATAATAAAAATTTAATATTCTTGAAAAAGAGAATACTCGCCATGATCATATATATATAATATATATATATATATATATAGGATCGTGATGTCATAAGTGAAAAATAACTGTTGCCGCCAGGGGATAAAGTAGCGAGTCGAGATCACGTGCCAACTCATGAAGCACAGTCGCGCTTGCTGCCAGTTCATATACTCATTCTCTCAGTCATATTCGTAATAAAAATAGTCACGATATTCGATAATCATTGTGTTTCATTAAGCATATCCAAGAAACATAACAGTGGCGACGAGGAAAAAAAAGGTATCGAGTAACAATCGCATCGGTCACATCTCTCAATCTTAACCTTTTCTTTTTCGATCATGTCGGAAATAAAGGAAGCTCTCCTAGCCTTTATGCAACAGCAACAAGCTCAACTAAAGGTACAGCAAGAATTTTTCATCCAACAACAAAATGCGTTTGCTGCTCAACTTTCACAAGCATTCGCTTCATCAACCATAACTTCACATAAAGAGATGAAAACTGAATCACTCGCAAGCGGCATCATGGAATTCACATACGATCCCGAAAACGGATTAATATTCGATGCTTGGTTTATTCGCTACGAAGGTTTGTTTAACGTCGATGCAAGATATCTTGACGACGCCGCCAAGGTAAGGCTGTTATTGCGCAAATTAAATACAACGTGTCACAAGCAATATGTTGATTACATTCTTCCCAGTCAGCCGAAAGATTTCACTTTTGAAGACACAGTCAAAAAACTCAAGCAAATGTTCGGCAAAAAGATTTCATTGTTTAATCAACGATACAACTGCATGAATACTGTCAAATTTCAGCATGAAGATTTTATCGCTTACGCAGCCCAGATAAATAAAAAATGCGAAGACTTCCAAATTTCAAAGATAACCGCTAATCAATTTAAATGTTTAATTTTTGTATGTGGATTGCGTTCTCCTATCGACGCTGACATCCGCATCAAACTCCTGAACCTTATCGATTCCAAACTAGATACTCTTACCATAGAGGATCTTACTGTGGAATGTCAACGTCTTCTTAATTTAAAAGCTGACACTTCTTTAGTTCAAAATGCGAAACCACTCAATGTAGCCGCAATACAAACTAAACAGAAACAATCTAAAACTGCAAAATACAGTAAAAACAAGAAATCGCAAAACCTCACAAAGCAAGGTCAGAAGCAACCTGCTACGCCTTGTTGGTTCTGTGGTCAGCTTCATTATTCTAAGGATTGCACGTACAAGAATCATCTATGTAAAAATTACAATACCATAGGTCACAAAGACGGTTATTGTAATTCAAGCAAGAAAACAAAGAGCAATTCGAATAACAACGATTCCACGTCTACAAAAACTATAACAGCAGCAGTAAATCAGATCAACGAGACATATTTTCGCAAATACGTCGACGTCACGATAAATTCCAAAACCGTTAAACTGCAACTGGACACCGGTTCTGACATCACGATAATTTCCGAAGATACATGGAAACTGTTAGGTCAACCTCAAAGTAAACCTTCCGAACGTATCGCTAAGGACGCTTCAGGTAATCCGTTACACATTTCACAAGAAGTCGACTGCACAGTCTCATTAAATAACGTTTCACGTCAATTACGTTTTTACGTCACTCCAAACACAGAATTGAATCTCCTTGGATTAGATTGGTTACATGCCTTTGATTTATGGCATAATACAATTAACAGTTTTTGTAATCATGTTACTAATCCTCAAATTACAGCATCACGACGTCAAGCCTTACAACAAAGGTTCCCTAACGTCTTCAGCCCTGAATTAGGATGCTGCACTAAAACAAAAATTACTCTGCATCTTAAAACGGGTGCCAAACCTGTATTCCGACCTAAATGGCCGGTCGCTTATTCAATTCTTCCATTGGTCGAAGCAGAACTTGAACGTCTAAAGCAAGCAGGAATTATCTCTCCAGTGAGCTACTTAGATTGGGCCGCACCAATTGTCGTCGTTCGCAAGAAGAATGGTCAAATCCGTATATGCGCAGATTTTTCTACGGGTCTAAACGACTTTTTGGAACAAAATCACCATCCATTACCTCATCCAAACGAAATTTTTGCAAAATTATCGAATTGTAAGTACTTCAGTCAAATCGATCTTTCAGACGCATTCTTACAAATTCAGGTCGACGAGAATTCAAAACACCTCTTGACAATAAACACTCACCGCGGTCTTTTCGTTTACAATCGCTTACCCTTTGGCGTCACTGTAGCCCCTGGCGAATTTCAAGCGATTGTGGACGCTATTATCGCTGGACTCGACAAGGTATTTGCATACATTGATCATCTCGTCGTTGGAGGGTCTACAATTGAAGAACATGATCGTAATCTAAATGAATTATTCAAGCGCGTACACGATTACGGACTCCACGTCCACATAGAAAAATGTAATTTTTTTGCAACAGAAATAAATTATCTAGGATATATAATCGACGGACAAGGATTGCACCCAGATCCTAAAAAAATCTCCGCGATTGTCAACCTGCCAGCACCTTCAGATCTTACTACATTACAATGAAAGAACAAGGGCAGTAGGAGTCAAGCGCGGGAGACGTTGCGCAAATAACACGACTATCGTAGCGTGAAACTTCTTTATTTTACTAAAGCGCTTACATGTTTCGGCTCATTTTTTATCCTTCTTCAGAGATAACTAATAAATTCATACATAGAATATAACGATTATTAACTAGTCATGGTGATCTTCCTCACCTCGAGAGTATAAATGCCAGAATTAAATCCAGATAAGAATGCAGTAAAAAAGAAAAAAGGGAAAGAAATTTTGAAATTCTCGAAATAAAGAAAATCTAAAACTAATGTATCAAAAAATTTTGAAATTATATTATAATTAATTATTACGATGGTTAAGAAGCTCACCTTGGTCACAAGATACCGCATCGCAAACATTACTCTTAATAATTCAAAAACCG
>NW_017256209.1:7864-11350 GCF_001594055.1 Mycetomoellerius zeteki
CAAACTGTACTGCTTTAATAAATTCCTCCTCCGACAAACAGCAATCTTTAGAGATAAAACGCCAATGGTCCCTGATACACTCCATTGCGTAATCAATGGGGACGTTAGTGAAGAGGCTAACTACATCCAAAGATATTAACTGGAATTCATTGCTCAGTCGCCTACCATCAAGTTCTTTAACAAGTTTAAAACTATTTTCGATATAACTATCCGCTTTAGGAATTGTTTTAATGATAATATTATGAAGAAATACTGCCAACGAGTATAAGGGATTATTTATCGAAGACACTATTATCCGAAAAGCTTCCTAACCATCGGAATAATTAATTATAATTTCAAAATTTTTTGATACATTAGTTTTACATTTTCTTTATTTCGAGAATTTCAAAATTTCTTTCCCTTTTTTCTTTTTTACTGCATTCTTATCTGGATTTAATTCTGGCATTTATACTCTCGAGGTGAGGAAGATCACCACGACTAGTTAATAATTGTTACATTCTATGTATGTGAATTTATTAGTTATCTCTGAAGAAGGATCAAAAATGAGCCGAAACATGTAAGCGCTTTAGTAAAATAAAGAAGTTTCACGCTACGATAGTCGTGTTATTTGCGCAACGTCTCCCGCGCTTGACTCCTACTGCCCTTGTTCTTTCATTGTTTTTTGATTTATAAGGAGTCTTAGTCAGGTTGATTTACTACATTACGTTCTTTCTTAGGTGCCATAAACTATTACGGACATTTTATTTCAAACATACACATTCTACGACGACCTTTGGATCAACTCTTGAAAAAGGATTCAAAATGGAATTGGAGCCAAGCATGCCAAGAATCATTCGAACGTTTCAAACAAATTCTCCAGTCCAAGTTGCTTCTCACTCATTTCGATCCGAAGCATGAAATCATCATAGCCGCTGATGCTTCTCAGTATGGTATTGGCGCTTGCATATTACATAGATTTCCGGATAATTCAGTCAAAGCAATCAGTCACACCGCTAGAAATCTCACAGAAACTGAAAAAAAATATAGTCAAATCGAAAAAGAAGGCCTTGCATTAATATTTGCCGTCACAAAATTTCATAAAATGATATTTGGACGCAAGTTCACCCTACAGACAGACCATAAGCCTCTTACGATGATTTTTGGGAAAAAGAAAGGTGTACCTGTTTATACCGCCAATCGATTCCAACGTTGAGCACTCCAATTACTCGTCTACGATTTTGAAATTGAATATGTCAGAACATCTGAATTTGGTCGTGCCGACTCGTCTGATCAACAATTATCACAAACCAGAGGAAGATTTCATCATCGCTTCAGTCACAATGGAAGAAGATATTTCAACGGTTCTACAGGACTCACTACAATTCATTCCTATAACATTCAGTAAAATAAAATTAGCTACAGAACAAGATACGGTTTTACAGCAGGTTATTGCTTATACAATTGCAAACTGGCCAACATCTGTGGCACCTCATTCAGATCTCAAGCCTTTTTTCAATCGCAAAGAAGCACTTTCAGTAGTACAAAATTGTCTACTATTCAAAGAACGACTCGTAATTCCAGCTCAATATCGAGGACCCATCCTCAAGCAGTTACACAAAGGACATCCAGGAATGGAACACATGAAAGCCATCGTACGTTCTTACGTATACTGGCCTGGAATAGACAAGGAAATCGAGCAGTTCGTTAAGGCTTGCCATAACTGCGCTTTAGCCGCAAAATCTCCAACTAAGGTTCCACTTGCAAGTTGGTATACACCTACGTATCCATGGCAACGTCTTCACGCAGATTATGCTGGACCCATCAACGGGGAATATTATCTAATCGTTGTCGATGCCCTTTCAAAATGGCCAGAAATTTATCCGACAAAAACCATCACAGCTCAACGCACTGTTGAAATCATGGAAGATATTTTCGCTCGTTTCGGTATATCGGAAAGTCTGGTCACCGACAATGGAACTTAGTTTATTTCCGAAACGTTCCAATCATTTTGTCTATCGCATGGTATACAGCACTTACGTACACCGCCTTTTCATCCCAGCTCAAACGGCCAAGCCGAAAGATTCGTGGATACCTTCAAGAGGGGAATCCAAAAACTCACCAGTGGGGAGAACATTCGTAACCATTTACCTACATTTCTCAAACAATACAGATCCACACCTAACGTAAACGTTCCTAATAAAGTCTCTCCTGCTGAGGCACTGATGGGCAGACCAATGCGCACGGTTCTGGATTTACTTAAACCACCTATTCGACAACAGCTACAGAAAGACGACGCTAAATTACGTCAAGAACAACAGTTCAACCGCAAACAAGGAGTAAAACCCAAGGCTTTTGAAGTAGATTCAGAAGTTTACGTCAAGATCTATAATAATAATAAATGGAAATGGATTTCAGGAAAAGTTATAGAACGCATTGGACGAGTTCTATATAACATAGCAGACGAGACAACGCCTTGTCAGGGCTCATGCAAATCAATTTTAACCCCGTTTTCTTGTTGGAATTAAAGAATTTTAACAAGATAATCAGATACCATTAGATATCATATTGGAGACCTTTGATCTTTCAACTGAAGAGCAAGCTAACCCAGAGATGGCAACTTTAGAGTCTCAATCCGTAACCCCGGATAACATCTCCGACGTTAACCGTCCTGCAATTAACCAAGAGTCTGTTTCAGATCTACAGTTACAGCCACTAAGACGTTCTAGCCGTAAGAGACGCCCTCCAGCACGATACAGGACGTAGGATATCTTAAAAAAAAGAAGGGGAGGTGTTGCCGCCAGGAGATAAAGTAGCGAGTCGAGATCACGTGCACAACTTATGAAGCATAGTCGCGCTTGCTGCCAGTTCATATACTCATTCTCTCAGTCATATTCGTAATAAAGATATTCGATAATCATTGTGTTTCATTAAGCATATCCAAGAAACATAACAATAACACGTTGAAGTGTTTTGCATACCAAAGAGAATAAGAATCAGCCTACTTTCATAAATGTTTTAAAGCGATCTTATTATTTTATTTTATTCTATTCCTTCTTTTTCATTTACAAATAGCATGCAAAAAAATTTCATTGTGTCATTTCTTGCTTATGACATTATGATCCTTTTTTTTTTTTTTTGGTAAGGCAGGGGAAATGCATTACGCATACCGCGGGGGAATTCACTCCGCGGTTATGTGGGGCTCTCCCGACCTAACCAGGTCGGGCCTACCCACTAAAACCCCTTGTCCTTCCTCCCTTGTCCGTGCCAGTGTCCTTCCTCGGGCCTTGGCGGGGACGCCCCGGGTACGCGTGCAGCATTCTTCCGGGACGCCCCCAGGCCCGGACGGCCGAGGCCGTACCTAGCCTCTGCGGCTCAGGGGGAGGGGCTCTGTGCCCCTCCGCCCGGGCCGCCGCCCCCGTCGGGGCTCCTAGCCTAACTGGGCGAGGGGGGGGACACCGCCAACTCGCCCTAATCCTCCGGATGGAGGGGGGGCAGGACCGGATCCAG
>NW_017256209.1:11649-18675 GCF_001594055.1 Mycetomoellerius zeteki
GATGTGCGACACCATCCTGTACGCCCGGGCAACCGGATGCACGCCGTACATGGCGCGCTTGATGCGACGGCAGCGCACCGCCTCTCCCGCCCAGACGGGAGCCTCGTAGAGGAGCCCCGAAAGGAGGTGTGCGCATACATCTTGCGCACCGCCCCTCGAGAACCGCCGAGGTTCGGCATTATGCCAACCAGGGCGTCCGTCTGCCTATGGAGCCTGGGAGCTAGTTGGTCGAAGTGACCGTCGAACTCCCAGGCGCCGTCCAAGGTGAGGCCCAGGTATTTCAACCCGGGCCCCACCTCGACCGTGGCCTGACCCACTCTAACCACGGCTGGGGGTGGCCGCCTCCGAGACCCGTCGTGAAAGAACATGGGCTAGGTTTTGTGGGCCGCCACCTCCAGCCCCAATTCCCTTATTGAGCGCAGTGCGCACTCCACCGCTATCTCCCCTCTTGTCACGGTCGCCTCTCAGTCGGCGCCTCCGGCCACCACCAGCGTGTCGTCCGTGTAACACACCAGGTGGTAGCCAGCGGGCATAGCCCCGCGGAGTACGGCGTCGTACGCCACGTTCCACAGCAAGGGGCTCAGAACGGATCCCTGCGGAACGCCGCACGAAGGGCAAGGACCAATTGGATCACCTTTGTAATCAAAATGTAGTGTATAAGATCTCCTGTGACGATTGCGATGCGAGCTATGTGGGTCAAACAAAAAGACAGTTAAAGACAAGATTACATGAACACGTATCCGATATTAATAAGAGGTCAAAATCTCCAACGGTTATTACCAATCACCGTATTGACCAGAATCATAACTTCGACTGGCATAATGTTGAAATTTTAGACAGAGAAGCCTCGTATAATAAGAGATTAATATCGGAGATGGTTCATATAAAACGACAAACGCATGGTCTAAACAAACAAAATGACACAGAGTCCCTGCCAGATTCATATCTAAACATTATCCAATCTCTTTCCCCCTCTTAACATTGTCCTTTGTCCCCTTCCTATTATTTCTCCTTTTTCCTTGTTTCCTTGTTGTCAGTAAGTGAGTCACTGTCGATTACATATCTGAGATCCATACGTATTATGGCTTACTTTTTATGTGATATAGCGTTGTTAAGTGCGTTTTCCTTTCTACGTCTAACTGACATCGTTGAGACATTTTAAGGTAGACTTTTTACTTGTTTTGTAATTTAAGTTAATTTATAACGTATTTTTAATTTATTATTTTTTGTAAGATTGGATGATAGTAAAAAAAGAGTGAGATGAGATCTCCGCCAATTTTAAATATGGACCGTATGTCGTTGATGTAGCTGATTTCGATACTGGACGTTATAATTTTAAATCTTCTGACAACTTTATATTTTGTTTATTTTGCATTGAAAATGACCCGATCGGGGTCGAAACGTTTGCATGTACATGTATGTAAGAAGTTTTATTAAAGATTCTTTGTTATAACTGGCTCATAGCCCATTCTTTTCACTTTTGATTTATTCTGATTGAGCCATATAGATAATTTATCTTAAATATATACATGCGTATATGTATATTTTATTTATAAAGACAATTTTCATAATTTTAAAGAAATTTTTATATTTTTAGAACAACAAGATATAAAGCAATTGATGACTTCACTTCCTACATCTCGTGGGTGCCCATTTTATTGAATGCAGGTATTTATTATTATCATTTCATATAGATGTGCATATGTCTAATTTATTATATACCCTGTATATAATACATGTATATATTTGTATATATATATATGTATATATATGTATATACATGTGTATATATGTTACGGATAAAGTTCACAAATAGGTATTGTTGACATTGCTTGGGCCGTGTCAACATTGTCCGCGATTGTGTTGAGCAATGCTGACATTGTACAGCAGGCAATGTTGACATTGTCCACTTGAGGACTTTGCCCGTGACATGTATATCTAGATAGCAAAATGTTAACAGAATATTGACAGACTGGTAGTATATGTAGTAAATTCTTGATCTGTTATTCGTAAAATTCGTAAACGTAAAATTCGTAAAAAGCGTAACTTTTACAAATGTCAAGCTATGGCGATAAAATTTGGTGGAAATGTCAATGATAGATGTGGCACCTAACCAAAAAAACAGAACTCAAATCAGCTGACTCAGAGCATCACCTGGTGGTAATTCCGGGAATTTTTTTATCAAGGTAGTACACAAGTATGCCATCAACAAAATGAACATCAATCATATAGATCACGTAAGAGAAACCAATCATATTTAAATATTAATAGTGTAATATCTATAAACGATTTAACAGAATATTATATAGGTCCCATGGATGTACGTTGTATTTATTGTAATGCAAAACATTTTGCAGCTGAAAAAATATCTAATAAAGGAAATTCATTTCATGATTGTTGTAATCATGGTGCGGTTTATTTAGAATCATTACCTCAACCTCCACAATTTCTTTGTAATTTATTCAATGGTAGTCATACAAAATCCAATAATTTTTTTCAACATATTCGCAGTTATAATAGTTCATTTTCATTCACATCATTTAATAGTAATTTAATTCATTTTCAAAATAGGCGATCAGGTCCATATTTCAAAATACAAGGTCAAATTTATTATCAAATAAATACAGCATTATATGCTGCTCAAAATGAAAATCCGAGTTATGGTCAACTTTTTATTAAAGATTCTAATGAAGCGATAAATTATCGTCTTATTGAAAATTCAGAATTAGATTTAGAAATCATACAAAATCTTGAACGTATAATGCGAGAATTTAACGTATTTGCTCAATCTTATCAAACGATGGATGAAGAATTAAAAAATCAACGACGGTTAGAAAGAGAATCTGGAGAATTATTGCCAGAATTACAATTATTATTTACGTTAAAACCAGGTATGGATCAACAACGATATAATGCTCAAAGAATTAATGAAGTTGCTGCTGTTTTTCGTAGAACTGCTGATGGAGAAATTCCAGAATCATATGTAACAATACGTACTTAATACAAATACCAAAATTTTACAAAATATTAGTATTATACTATGGATCCAAATGTTGAACCGTGGATATATCCATTATTTTATCCATATGGTACTCAAGGATGGCACTGTTATTTAACAAAATTAAATAGCAATAAGAGAATATCTAGAGGGCAGTATATTAAATATCGCATGGCTATTCGTGATGAATTTAACGTTTTTTTATTAGGTCGTCGTTTATTTCAACAATGGCTTGTAGACAATTATGTAAAAATTGAAAAGGATAGAATAAATTATTGTAGAGATCATCAGAAAGAATTACGCACAGAAACATATCAAGGTTTAAAAGATTATGTACAAACTATGGCAAATAATTTAAATGGACGTATCGGAAAAATGATTATACTTCCTTCCACATTTATTGGATCACCGCGAAATATTGATGTTACAAAATTATCAAGATGCAATGGCAATTGTTGGTAAATTTGATAAACCAGATCTTTTTATTACAATGACTTGTAATCCAAAATGGCGTGAAATTGAAGAAAATCTTTTGCATGGTCAACAAGCTTCTGATAGACCTGATATTTGTGCTCGTGTTTTTAATATTAAAAAAGATTATTTAATTGATTTGATTGTAAAACAATTTTTTGGAGAAGTAGCAGCTTTTGTATATGTTATCGAATTTCAAAAACGCGGTTTACCACATGTTCACATGTTAATTACTTTAAAATATAATTTCAAAATAACAACTCCACAAATTGTTGATAAATTTATCTCTGCTGAAATACCTGATCCAAGTGAAAATCGAACTTTACATGATATAGATATGAGACATATGATTCATGGACCTTGTGGTGATTGGTGTTTAGTAAATGGAAAATGTTCAAAACACACACACATTATCCTAAATCGTATCTTGAAGAGACCAGAATGGATGAAAATACTTATCCTTATTATCGTCGATGAAATAATGGCAAAAGCTTTGAACGCCCTGATGGATATGTAGTTGATAATCGTTTTATAGTTCCATATTGTCCTATTTTATCAATTATTTTTAATTGTCACATAAATGTTGAGGTAATTTCAAATATCAAATCGGTAAAATATCTATATTAATAGATTTACAAAAGATATGATGTTGCTGCTATAATAATTGAACCAATAACAGAAAATGTAATTATTGATCATGATGAGATACGTAATTTTATAGAAACTCGTTATGTTGGACCTGTAGAAGCCAGTTGGCGTATTCTTGAAAAAAAAATTACAAGATAAAAGTCATACTATAATGCGTTTACCAGTTCATCTTCTAAATGAACAAAACATTATAATTAAAAATGAAACCAGTGAAGAAACAATGACTTCTGCTTTAAATCAAGCTACAATATTAATTGATTATTTTTCTTTAAATTCTCGTGACGAAGAAGCAAGGCAATATTTATACATAGAAATTCCACGTTATTATACATTTAAAAAAGAGAAAATCAATGGAAGAAATGTATCGCGGATTAAATGTAAGAGTCATTTTAATTGTATAGGACGAATGTATTCAGTTAGTCCAACACAAACGGAATTATTTCACTTACGGCTGTTATTATTTACTATAAAGGGAGCTACAAGTTTTGATGATTTAAAAACTGTAAATGGAGAAGTATGCCAATCATTTTCAGCAGTCTGTTTAGCTTTAGGTTTAATTGAAGAATGGAAACGAGCTATGAATGAAGCTATTGGATGGATGATGCCAAGACAACTTCGTAAATTATTTGTACGTATATTATTACTTTGTCAACCCCATTGCATTTTGAAGAATTATGGGAAAACTTTAAAGTAGCAATGTCGGAAGATTATGTGCTACACTTTAGTATGATACAAGGGCAACAGAAAGCTTATGCACACATCGGCGCTATGCTTTATAATGAAGGTAAAAGTTTCGTTGATTTTCCACAAATGGAACAATTAACAGAAAATTATGAAAATGAAAATTATGTGACATTTGAAGAAGCTATGGAAATTGGTATGAGACAATATAACCAATTAAATAACAAACAAAAAGAAATTGTAGATCTTATATTAAATAGACTAGATAATTGTAATCACAATAACAATTGCTTTTATATCGATGGTCCAGGTGGTAAAACGTTTACATATAAAACTATATATTATTTAGCCAAAATTCGTAATAAATATGTATGTATGATGGCTTTTACGGACATTGCAGCAACGTTATTGCCAACAGGAAGAACTGTTCATAAAACATTTGGACTGCCGGTTCCATTATTTATTGATTCGTCATCTAACATTAAAATCCAATCAAAAAAAGCTCAATATTTGGGGGGGAAAAAAAACAAATATTTTTATTTGGGATGAAACACCAATGGCGCGACGATATGCTTTAGAAATTATGGATCAAACATTGCGTGATATCATGAATAATGATTTACCTTTTGGTGGAAAAATTATTATATTAGGTGGTGATTTTTTAGATAACTTCTTCCTATTAAAGAACATGGTACTCGAAGTGAAATTGTTAATCTCTCAATCAAATTTAGTACAATTTGGAAACATTTTATAAATTTTTCTTTAATGAAAAATATGCGAGTTCTCCCAGAAGAAACTGAGTTTGCAAAGTTTCTATTGGATATGGGAGATGAAATATTGAATGATTCTAACGATAACATACAACTTCCCGATTGTTGTATCGCATCATTGAATGCTGATATTGTAGAAGATACATATGGTTTTCTAATACGAAATAAAATGAATTTAATAAAGTAGCAAAATGTGTGATACTTTCTGCAAGAAATGCTGATGTAGATGAAATTAATAAACAAGTTGTTGAATTATTAAATACATTTGAAGAACGAATTTATACAAGTGTAGATAGTACTGAAAATTGTAATGATAATGATAACATTAGTGAAATTTTATTACCAAAATATTTAAATACTTTATCTCCGTCATCTCTTTCTCCTTATGAATTACGTTTAAGAAAAAATTGTATGGTTATGTTAATTAGAAATCTTAATATTAATGAAGGTCTTTGCAATGGCACCAGATTAATGATTATAGAACTTGCTGATCATTTATTAAAATGCAAAATCTTAACAGGTGATAAAGTAGGAAATATTGTTTTTTTGAATCGTATAACATTATATTACGCGAGAATGTATATCCTTTTACTTTTAAAAGAAGACAATTTCCAATAAAATTAGCTTTTGCTATGACTATTAATAAATCACAAAGTCAAATATTTGACAAAATAGGAATAGATCTTCGTAAAGATGTTTTTAATCATGGACAACTTTATGTTGCTTTTCCAAGTTCCTTCTTGGCAAGCATTGAAAGTTTATCTTAGTAACCAACGTGATAATAAACAAATTAAAACTTATGTGTATAAAGAAATATATACATGATATCTCTTTCCATAATTTTTTATATAATGCAATAATTTTTATTACCTGCCATCAGAATCATCTTCGGAATAATCCATTTTTAGGAGGAAAATAACCCTTGGCGTTACAAAGAAAATCTTGTAGGCCTATTCTGTAACTTTTAATAACAGTCGTTGTTAATTGTTGTTTTATGGAATGATACACGGATATTCTCTAACAAAATATCTTTATTTGATAACTCAGTATACTAAACGTAGTAACTACGGAACGCAGATCGACACGTGATCGGTGTCCATTACAAAACTCAACCGTCTAACAATAAAAAAAAAACGTAGTCGTATAATCGTGGCCGCGGTGATCGCGCTTCCTTCTTCTCTGCTTCATGCTAGATCCGGTAGAAGGCGCTGAACTTTTAAGTGCGGTTTCAAACTAAATTTACATCACAGCAAATGATTCGCTATTAATACAAGAAAATAATCGTAACTGAAAATTATAAAAACAATGAAAGAACAAGGGCAGTAGGAGTCAAGCGCGGGAGACGTTGCGCAAATAACACGACTATCGTAGCGTGAAACTTCTTTATTTTATTAAAGCGCTTACATGTTTCGGCTCATTTTTGAGCCTTCTTCAGAGATAACTAATAAATTCACATAC
>NW_017256209.1:20443-22860 GCF_001594055.1 Mycetomoellerius zeteki
TAACGCTAGTTTTCTAATTACTGTCTCAATAAAGACCAATTAAATCAATAAGAGACTAACTGTGTCTGACACTGACTGGCCAACTTATCAAATACCGGTTTTTGAAGTATTAAGAGTAATGTTTGCGATGCGGTATCTTGTGATCAAGGTGAGCTTCCTAACCATCGGAATAATTAATTATAATTTCAAAATTTTTTGATACATTAGTTTTACATTTTCTTTATTTCGAGAATTTCAAAATTTCTTTCCCCCTTTTTTCTTTTTTACTGCATTCTTATCTGGATTTAATTCTGGCATTTATACTCTCGAGGTGAGGAAGATCACCATGACTAATTAATAATTGTTATATTCTATGTATGTGAATTTATTAGTTATCTCTGAAGAAGGCTAAAAAATGAGCCGAAACATGTAAGCGCTTTAGTAAAATAAAGAAGTTTCACGCTACGATAGTCGTGTTATTTGCGCAACATCTCCCGCGCTTGACTCCTACTGCCCTTGTTGTTTCATTGTTTTTTGACTTATAAGGAGTCTTAGGTTGATTTATTATACGTGAAAATTATAACTGAAATTAAATATTAAACAGTCGTTATCGTTATACTGTCATTGCACAACTGTTTCGTCATGTAAAATACCTGCACAACGACATCCCTAGCTAGTAAAATTGTCGTTAAAAAGTTACAGAATAGGCCTATTGGATGCTAGACCAATGACACACAAG
Source organism: Mycetomoellerius zeteki (assembly GCF_001594055.1). Lineage (NCBI taxonomy): Eukaryota > Metazoa > Arthropoda > Insecta > Hymenoptera > Formicidae > Mycetomoellerius > Mycetomoellerius zeteki. The sequence goes on from NW_017256209.1 coordinate 21,162, forward strand.
TAGTGCATACGACGATACTAACGTCCAATCAGAAGGATGCGTGAACATGGCGGATCGGAGATACCAACTTTTGAGTAAAATGGACAATAACATAGATGATATTATACAAGCAAAATAAAGTAAAAAAAGACAGTGGATAACCTAGCTGAAATAGTAGGCAAGTAGGTTTGTGAGCCAAAACGGTAAATCTACCGCTAAAATGGTAGAGTTGGCAGCACTGGAGCCAGCTAAGATTGCGTGAGCGAATAGAAAGAGATCGAAAATGAGAGGACCATCAACATCCTTATTTAATCGCGCATAATCTGTTAATTTTCATTGTTAGGTGGGGAGATTTCAGGAGAGCAATATATCGATGCCGCCCCACTCAGCACCGCTTAGTTTTCAAAGTTCGTTGCGCCTGCAACATATTAGATAAAGATAAAGATGGCTCTTTCTAGAGATCCTCAAGTAAGAAATGCGCGAACTTCGAGCATTTGCAAGAACATGGCGACCTCCACACACATATGACACAAATGACATTTTTATTTCAACGTTCAATAACTCGGTGAAAAAAAATCGTAGAACGATCAATAAATAAACAAATTGAAGGTAAAGATTCACTCTTTCGAATGCTGTGAACCGCATTATTGTGCAATTTTTAGTACACGTCACAGACCTTTGTAAAATTTGATCAAAATTTTCAAATTTGACGAGTGTCCATTTGTATCCGCATAGTTCCATGAAGGATCGATCAAATTGAAATATCGATTTGAAAAGTAGAGATTTCAACCTTTAAAATGCTTTTTCGATTTATTTTCTGCGATGATTTTTCACCGAGTTATTGAACGTTGTTCAATATGTGTTCTGAATATTGTGCAATTTTGAGCGTGTTCGAAAGTGTTCCCTATTTTTTGTTGAGTAGTGTATATGCCCATGTGCATACGTGCATACGATTTCCATCTACATTATTGTTTATTATTTGTGATGGAACATTTCGTGGAGTATGTAGTGTTCATTCATTCCACGAGGTAACTTCGAGATGTTCTTGTGTAAAATGACATGCCATTTAAAATGTTTTCACTCGGATTGCCACGTAACGAATCCAAATAGACCATGGTTTTTCGTGAATGGATTATCACCAGAAGGGTCCAAGGAGCTGCATAATTTGTTGGTACGTACCACACGGGGTAATCCCGCACTCCCTTTCGTGCCCACTTATTGTATCCCGTACTTATAAATCCTTGCATTAATATACTCTCACAAAATAGAGTGTCGAAACATAAGAGATTAAAATTGTTACTCTTTGCAATTTTAGATAAGAGACTAAGAAACGCGTTTATGACGATATCATCCATGAATTGCTCTGCAGATTGAAATGGCATCAGCGTTCTGAAATTTTTAGATTCAACAATATGACCGTTGTCTTTTCGTATATCAGGAAACCCATCAGGATTTGTCAATTGTGCATTGAACAATATAAATTCTGCTGGATGTCCGGGTTCGCATTTTTCAAAATGATCTTGAAAATCATTATTATCGTAATCTCTTTATTTTGCTTTAGTCGTGTTTTTAATATATTTTAAATATATTAAAAAAATTTTTTTATTCGTTGGATTTTTTTTCTTTCACGTCTCCACGATATCAATTTCATTGTCGCTAATGATTTCTTGAATTCTGTTTTTGCAACGCGTAGTTTTAAATGAAAATTGTTGCTCCTTTA
>NW_017256209.1:22906-30201 GCF_001594055.1 Mycetomoellerius zeteki
CAGGAATGCGTGTTTTCCCCTCTAAGATTTGGTGTTTTAAAATTTTAAAATAATTTTCAACACTAGCATTGCTGTCACGAGTCAAGTGGAATTGTGCCGTGGCCGACTACAAAGGAAAATAGGGAATATTATAAAATCCGCGACATATTCGTAAAACTCTTTCGAGTAAAACGGATTCGCCATTGAAACGATTTCGTTATTTTCTCGTGCACTCAATTTCGATTTTTTTAAATGCATGATAATATGGAGATGATTTTCTATCGAAGATGTTTCTATTTGTGGTGGTGTATATATCTCCGAGATACTGCTTGCATCTTCTGTTATGATTTTTACAGATTGTATTAAATAATCGAAATTCTCGACTTGACATTCCTTTCCGAATAGTTTAACAAACACGCTATACACTTCAGCAGCAGCTGATGCAGTGAAACAGAAACTGCAGCAGTGCAACATGTTTACTAACAATGATACTGCTACAGAACGCATGCATGCTTGTTTCTTCCCATCCGGATAGCATTTCTTAATTTTTTGAATGAATGATCGCGTTCACAAACAATAAAAAGATAATAAAAAAGGTCGAAACAGATTTCAATCTAGCACTAATACAGTCTGCAAAGCCTTCAGTGCAATGAATTTGTCAAACTACATGCAATATATGTACGATAAATACAAACAGAAAATAGTAATGATAGCCAATGTAACAATTATCCATGTATGCTCTTCGCACTTTTTGAAGACAATGGCTGCGTTCAGCAGACTCAACTGTTGCGAAGCGGATCAGTGAGCTCTCGCTGCTATTGGATAATCTAAAAGAATACACCAATAGCAGCGAGCGCTCACGGATCCGCTCCACAACAGTTGAGTCTGCTGAACGCAGCCATTGTCTTCAAAAAGTGCGAAGAGCATACATGGATAATTGTTACATTGGCTATCATTACTATTTTCTGTTTGTATTTATCGTACATATATTGCATGTAGTTTGACAAATTCATTGCACTGAAGGCTTTGCAGACTGTATTAGTGCTAGATTGAAATCTGTTTCGACCTTTTTTATTATCTTTGTCGTTATTTTTTTTAATTTGTCGTTAAATACGTCCAGAAAATGCTTAATTGCTGCTATATCATGTTTCGACGATATAAATTCTGCAACTGGTAATGGCCCATCAATATTTCCTGGCAACATTAGCGCGTAATAGTAGATGGTATTTGCAGTACTGAGAAGTTTGGGTTGTGCTATGATCGAACCAGTTGCATCCAGATGCAAATGTCTCAGTTTGTCAGAAGCTAAGCACCGAATTTGTTTTTCGCTAAATAGGATCACTGACAGTGATATTATAGCGAATTCTTGAATGTAACCACGTATCTCTTCACCGCGGATCTGCTCTTGCTGCTGATCAAATAATTTGATCATAAATGTTACGAATTCCTTATCGAGATCGTATTTTGCTCGATTTTCACTCGATATTTTATGTAAAATATCTAAACTCGCGGTTTTATTTAAATTGCCTGTTCGTAATATTTCTTTATCAGCATTGGCAAGCATTTTTAATTTAACTATAATTGCCGACCGTTTGTCTAATTCATCGGTTAAGGCTGTCCTTACTTTCCCACGAATGTGGCGACGATGTCGTTCTTTCTCGTGAGAAATGTGTCCGTTGACGTAAACATGCACGATTATGTCAATGTGAGGAACGTCGATATCTTCTGTTACCAAAAATTTAAATTTTGCACACATCGAGTGTTTGCATTGACCTGCAGCTTGGAAAGAGAGAGTACTTCTTTTTAATGTGTTTCTATATTTGTGCCACAAGATGGTTAAAACGCAGAAAGGATATGCCTTTTCAAACTCGGAGTTGAAAACATCTACCGTATCTACTCAACCCTTTCGTAAAGATTTATTCCCGCCAACTCAGAATTCTTCCCAAAAATGTTTTGAGAGAATGAAGGAATCGCTGCATAATGATGATGAAATTTTCTTTCTGAAAATAGTTTCTTTTTGAAGAAAGGTAATCGGAGATAACGATTCACAATCATTCGCCGTGGACATGTCACAAACTTCTAGATATAAGGGATATCGATTATTATGAATACTTGACGATGAATTATGATTATTACCAACGATCATTTCTTCTTCAGAATGAAATGCTTGATGATCGTCTGTAATACTTAACGGTAAACTACGCTCATCGCCGTCGACTTTGAGAAAACCTTACTACTGATGTTTTTTCTTTTTTAATGTCGTTGTTAATAGAATTAAGTTCCGAAATCATTTTTAGACATGTCTGAAGATGATGAAATCTCTAGCTGGTCAGTTTGCTCAACGTATTGAACAGATGAACATACGTTGTGAGTCTTGATATTTTCAATGTTGCTTATAATGTTGCTCGTATATTTTTTAAACATATCACTACATTTTCTTTGATAATTGTCAATTGTACGCGAATCTACATTGCCTATAATGTTACAGCAAACGTCCAACCACAAACATTTACTGGTATGGTGTTGCAAACGCAAAACGAAATTATCAATGTCGTTATCGTCGTTCCCCGCGCGATGACTCGGTTTCCGCGCCATCGCTCGCTCTCGTTCTCTCTTTCCCGAGTGTTATTTTCGTGTAGATAGTAAATGTGGTGTTTACTTTAATAAAATGCAATAGATTTTTGTTTATACAATTTAAGAGATTATTTTATATTTGCGTATATATATTTTAATAATTATGTACATATATAAGTGTGTGTGTATATTTTTTTATAATTATGTGTATATATTATATATATATAATTTATATATATATATATGAAGTACAATATACTCTCCCGATCTCCCATCGAGCACTCGATAGATACTGGCCTTTAGTTGCTTCTGTTTAAAACATAAAAATATTACGTTAGTAGTTAAATATTAAATCGCATACTGAACGGAATGTTGCAAATGAAGTACACACATAATAGAGTACTTACAAATCCCAATTTTCGGGTTCTAGATCCACTTCGTATGGTTGTTATTCAAATAATTGTTCTAGGTACATGGGACCATCCTCCAACATACGATACATAACATCCTCGCGGTGGTTCGTGAATCCTTTGATTTTAACATCTTCACGGCATATATTCTGTAACAATGTATTATATATTTATAAAAAGATAATTATAAAATAATTCTACTTATAAAAAATTATAATTAAAAAAAACTTACCAAAGGGATTATTTGTACGCCTAATTCATTTTTTAGATATAAGCGCCTCACCTTTTCATTGTCGACCATGAGGTACTGTGTAAAAAAAACAAAAAATTAGAAAACATAATCTAAAAAATTTTCATATTAGGAATATTTACTCCTTCTACTGGATACTCGTACTTGATGATGAGTATGTCTTTTATATTACTCATGTAGAGATTTAATATTTTTTGTATTTGTACAACACGCGATCGGATGGTAACGCACAGCAGCGGCAGAGCAAACCGATGTTACCGTCTACACCCTTATGGTAAACGCCATGAGCGCCGTGACCGACATAATCTTAAAACTAATATACAACCGGCCTCCCCGCTGGGCAAGCTGGCGTTCGCGCGCATTCCTCTGTAAGCATCCGCTTGATTAACATTAAATATTTCTGTTTATTAACTAAGTGCGTGTTGAGTTTTGTGACCCCCGTAATTCCCACATATTTTGGGGGCTCAGTCCGGAATAGATACGGGCGGTAGAACGGGATAGATACGGGCGATAGAACGGTGTCGTTTACGAACTGTGTTGTTGCGAGCCGTGTGTGTGTGATACGGCACGAGTGAGCCGTTGAGAAGCCATTACTGACTGTGAGAAAACGAAGCGAAGAAACTGTGAAAGAAGAAGTTGTGAGCTGTGAGAGAAGAAGTTGTGAGCTGTGAGGATGTCGGACGAAACTAAGAAGAACGCAATCGACATCGACGCCTTGAAGTTAGACGAACTCAAGGAGGAACTGCGAAAGCTGAACATGAAGATCAGTGGCAGCAAAGATGTATTACGAGAAAGATTGAGAGCCGCCATTTGCAAACCAAGCAATAGCAAGCGTGCCAGTGACGATGACGACAAGGATGGCAGTGACGAAGACAACGAAGATGACGGCGACAAAGACGAGAACACAAGCGACGACTACGTTGAGGTGCATACGGGACGCGAAGACGACGGCGCAGGAAACGCTAGACGGGCGAGGAGAGTAAGGGCCGCGCCGACGCGCCACCCTTTGTCTTTCAAGGACATCGAAGATGCCATACAAACGTTCAGTGGAGACGGTAAGAAGAATGTCCGTAAGTGGCTAGAGGAATTTGAAGAAACCTCCGAAGTTTGCGGATGGACAGAATCGCAGAAGATAATTTACGCTAAGAAGGTGTTGCGAGGTTCGGCGAAATTGTTCGTTGCGTATGAGCAATGTTCTAAAACGTGGAGAAAATTAAAACAAGCTTTAATTTCGGAATTTGGAGAAGTAGTGGATAGCAAGCGAGTCCATCAAGAACTATCTCGAGTGAAGAAAAGGAACGATGAGTCATTTCAAGAGTACATGTATCGAGTACTGGAAATCGCGAGCCACGCCGACATAGAGCTAAAAGCTAAGATTCACTACATCGTCGATGGAATCCCGGATGACGCATTCAACAAGAGTATCTTATACAGTGCTCTCACCATAAAGGAACTTCGAGCGAATTTGGTGCAGTACGAGCATATGAAGAGCAATACGACGCAGAACAAGAAGCCGTTTCATCAAGTGCGAAAATCCCAGCAGACCAAAACGGAAAAGGAGGCCGATGGCGTAGCAGAAAGAAGTCAAACGAAGGATAAACCGGAGAAACGATGCTTCAATTGCGGTGGGAAAAACCACTTGGGCGCGGATTGCCCTCAAAAGGAGAAGGGAACCAAATGTTTCCAATGCGGCCAGTTCGGACATATTGCGGCTAAGTGTAGCAAGAAAGATGGTAACGTAAATACTTGTAATGTGACGGCGCGATCGGACAAGCGAGTATATAAGACGGTCGAGATAAAAGGTAACCAAGTAGTGGCGCTGTTCGATACCGGAAGCGATGTGCACTTAATGACCGCGAACCAATATATCAGGTTAGGTCTTCCAGCGTTGACAGGCCCCGCGATTGTGTGCAAGGGTATAGGAACGAACACTGTTACGACATTAGGTAGTTTTATGGGTAACGTGTTGATTGATAATGATACGTTTGAACTTGTCATACATGTAGTATCGGACAATTATCTCAGTCATGATTTACTACTAGGATCGGATCTTTTAGGACGTGCAACAGTAAAGTTAGATGGTTCCGTAGTGTCGATAGTGAAACGAGAAAGCAAAACACTTGCGGTGAATATTCCCGACGTTCCCGAGATATTTCACATAAAAACGATAGAGGATTGTGAGCATCGAGATAACATACAGGGTCGAGTAAATGTTGATAATATAAACGACGATGAGCTGAAGTTACGAATCGAGAAGGTAGTTAACGAATATGTTCCGCAGGCTACTAAGCAGGTAGGGATCAAGTTAGACTTAATTTTAAAGGACGACGTACCGGTGTATGAACGACCGCGCAGACTCGCGCCGAAAGAAAAGGAGCAAGTTAACGAGCATATACACGAATGGTTACAAGCAGGTGTTGTTAGACCGAGTATATCAGAATACGCGAGCCCGGTAGTATTAACTAAAAAGAGGGACGGCAGCACGCGTCTCTGCGTAGACTATCGTAAGCTCAATAGAAAAATAGTCAAGGATCGATACCCGTTGCCGTTGATTGACGATCAGTTGGATTTGCTACAAGAATCAATTTTCTTTAGTGTGCTAGACTTGAAAGATGGCTTTTTTCACGTACCGGTCGATGAAGGTAGTGTTAAATATACCGCGTTCGTTGTCCCGGACGGACACTATGAATTTTTAAAGACACCTTTCGGTTTATGCAACTCGCCCGCGATCTTTCTAAAGTATATAAACGCAGTTTTCCGAGATCATATAGCAACGAGAGATGTGCTGACATATATGGACGATCTGATAATTCCGTCGCGTACTGAAGAGGAGGGTGCTAAGAAACTGTGTAATGTGTTGTCCACGGCGAGTGAACACGGTCTGAAAGTAAATTGGAAGAAATGCCGCTTCTTAGAAAGAAAGATCGAGTATTTAGGGCATGTAATTGAGGACGGATCGCTTAGGCCTTCTGAGCGGAAAACTACGGCGGTAAAGAATTTCCCCAAGCCGAGATCTTTTAAGGATGTACAAAGCTTCCTCGGTCTTGCAGGTTATTTTAGGAAGTTCGTACCACAATTCGCATTAATAGCACGACCATTAACAAGCCTATTGAAAAAGGATGTCGCGTTTCGTTTTGACGAAGAACAATGCCAGGCGTTCGAGGCATTAAAAAGGGCATTAGTTCAAGAGCCGGTATTAAAACTTTATCGTACAGAAGCCGAGACTGAATTACATACTGACGCGTCTACGTTAGGATTCGGCGCCATATTGATGCAGAAAAATACGGAGGATCAGAAGTTCCACCCGGTGCATTATGCTAGTTGGAAAGCAACGGAGGCAGAGTCGAAGTACTCCAGTTACGAATTGGAAGTATTAGCGATTATTAGATCACTAAGTAAATTTCGAGTATACCTCCTGGGTATCCCATTCAAGATTGTTACCGATTGTCGCGCCTTTTCTTTGACAATGAGAAAAAAGGACTTATGCGTACGCGTTGCTCGATGGGCGTTATTACTTGAGGAGTTCGATTACACGATTGAACATCGACCCGGCAAGTCGATGCGTCACGTGGACGCTTTAAGTAGAAATTTACCTTCCGTTATGACCGTTGAGGAGGATCACACGAGCGTAGTAGCGCGAATCTCTAGGGCGCAACACGAAGACAGCGAATTGAGACCGATTTTCGAAGAAGTAGAATCTAAGCGTAATAGTAATTTCATATCACAGAGCGGAATACTATATCGGAAATGTAACGACGACTTACTACTAGTTGTGCCGAAAGCTATGCAGTACGATGTAATCAAGCAGGCGCACGAGAAGGGACACTTCTCTTCGGGTAAGATAGAGCGAATGTTAAAGAGAGAGTTTTGGTTCACCCGCATGCGAGATAAGATCGATAAAGTGATACGTAATTGCATGTCATGTATATTGGCCGAGCGAAAACAAGGAAAGCAGGAAGGCTTTCTGCGGAATATTCCGAAAGGCGACTCACCGCTCGATACATATCATATCGACCACTTGGGGCCAATCCCAAGCACTAAGAAGAATTATGTTCATTTATTCGTAGTCGTAGATAGTTTTA
>NW_017256210.1:0-682 GCF_001594055.1 Mycetomoellerius zeteki
ACCGGCCAGTGCTTCCCATATACTACTCACAGAAAAAAGTATTTGGTTGTTGTAACCAAAATTTGGTAAACCCAACCAAATAATTAGCTTAAAATAGGTTCAACCAAATATTTGGTTACTCCAACCAAAAAATTTAGTTCTTACTGTTTTGTTACTGCAACCAAAATATTTTGCTTGCTGTAAATAAAAACATATTTGTGGCAAAAAAATTTTAGTACAGTCATACTTATTCTAAATTACAATTTCCAGTACACTGACAAGAATTTGGTATGAATAATATAATAACTTATTTGGTTGATATATAACTTACGAAATTCTTTTCATTTTTCAATTTATAAATTGTGTCATTATAATCAAAATTACTTAGAATAATCAAATTTTGATTATAACACAATTTTTTAATCAAAAAATAAAATGTTTTTATAAGTTACATATCAACAAAATAAATATTCAAAATTTCTCTCAATGTAGTTTTTAAATAAAGGAATTTTATAAAGAAATAACAAACAATTAAAAATGAAATATTTTACTCTTCAATTATAAAATAGCCATCAATTGATTTTACTAGAAAAGTAACCCAAGTAATGGTAAACATATTTTATATTTTTCCAGTCTTTTGTAAATTAAATGCGATAAGCATATAAATGGCTAGAAAAACTAAGTGTTTTTAACATTTGTACAA
>NW_017256211.1:0-301 GCF_001594055.1 Mycetomoellerius zeteki
AAAATTCCCGAAAATCACCCAAATTTTCATCGTTCACACTGGTATAGCCCCTTAACGGAAGTGCTCCGTCAAATTTGGCGTACTATCCCGCAGTTCGCAATTCGGAAATTCAAGATATATTCTAATATATCATTTCATCCCTGTTGCTCACCGAATGTTAAACAAGGAAAAAATGGTATCTAGATACACCCAGGTTACAGTTTAACCATATACAGTTACGACAGTCCCTGAAATTTTTCGTGTAATGTTTCAAAGCGCATGCGTCAACTATACTATCGAAAACATGGCGGTATCAGAATAA
>NW_017256211.1:2444-9360 GCF_001594055.1 Mycetomoellerius zeteki
GCAGTCAATAACTTCAGATCTGGATAATTTTGTCAAGGAGAATATACATAATATTCAATTTTTATTAGAATATTCCTATATATATTTTAATTTTTTTATAAATTACATTATTAATATTTCATATTAATGATTAATAATTGTATATTTTTTATACTTTACAACTTTATACTTTATTGTGAAAATTAAATGAATACTTTTTACACTTTGTCCATCGCACAATTGTCAACTAATTATTGAAAGTTTAAAATAACACCCAAAATGTGTGTTTTATTCGTTCAAAATACAATAAATTTCGCAATGTGTGTGTTAATTATTATCTAACCTTATTTTATAATTTAACTTTTTTTCAACTTTTTCTGTGGCTCCTTATATCACCTATTTCATTAATTATAATTGTCTATGGTAGCTAGAAATATTTAAACTCCTTTTTTATATTTCACATCTTTGAACTACACGCCTTTATACTATCCAAAACATGGCGGAGAGTCACATGACTGGGTAACACGAACATCAAAGGTTCCGCCTTTACTGTCGTAACTGTATATGGTTAAACTGTGCCCAGGTGAAGTTTCTTAATGCAGTTGGCAACCCTGCTCTATAGCGGGTGCTTTTCATTTGATGATACAAGTCGACACAAATGTCATTCTATCTTTGTCACTCTCTGACTGTCAAGAAGGATAGAACGACGCTTGTGTCGACTTGTGTCATCAAATGGAAAACATCCAGCCTGTAGTTGGTTGGCGACGTTGGTTGGCGCCCTCGTGGTTGTTGTACTAGTTATGATATTCCTAATTTCTGAACGGCGTAACAGCGCGCTGACTTCCAAAGTTGTAATATCATTACTGTGCTTACACTGCTTACGTTTACATGTTACCGGTTAACATTAATCGGGTTTAATAATTTCTGTAGTTACAACTAGTAATTATTAGTGACAAAATGTGTAAATAAATGCTAGTTAAATTCTAATGTATAACACCAATTGACAGTTGTTATAAAACCGAATTTAACGCGTTTGTATACGATATTTCACCGATTTTACATCAGTAGTTGATTTACATCAGAACTACAGATGTTAGTTTAAATCTAGATTTTTAAATTATATATACATATATAAAATTATTTTATTCGGAGACAAATCAAAATCGTGTTTTAATTGTTTTTGTTGAATTTATACGATCTCAGTGAGAAATGACAATGGAATTAATATTGATTCGATGCTGAAATCATCAAATCGACATCTATTCCATTGTGATATCTCATTGAGATGTTACTAAAAAAATTTTAATTGAATCGATCTCCAATAGATGGATTCATTCAGCTCCGATTTTTTAGTAGATCGATTTCAATCAATCCGATTCAAGATCAATTCAGAGGTCGATTCAATTAATGGAGATCGCACATCCCTACTCCAGATTGGTTTAAGATGGCCACAGACGATGCATTCACCCTATAGTTAACGAAAAAAAAATTTATCCAATTAACGAGTAATTCTAGTATACTTAACAAGATACAATTATAAAGCAGTTAAAAATACAATAAAAGTAATATTATTACATAGTAGTATAATTAAAAAATTAATAACGCGGGATTATACGAAAATGTTGAAAATATACGTATGATAACACAAATTTTATTAAACCAATGGTTATTGAAATATTGTTAAACGGAATGAAATATTAACAATAAATAAATCGGATTTGTTTTGAATTGTTAACTTGTGCGGTAAACCTTCGGATGAGCTGCATATTCGAAACGAAACAAACGACCACGTGTTTTTGATGTATTTTTGGCTCCTGAAAACAAATATGACAGCAGAAATTGGCGCTCGGCCGTATCTTGGCCGCAATTTCGAAAAAACATCGAAAAAATGTGATTTTTTTTAGTTTTTTGTATTTATTTCGAAAAATGCAAATCGTATGAAAAAATGTTTCAAACAAAAAATGCAGAGCGGAAAATCCTCTACAAATAAGGTTTGATACACTTTTGTCGTATCTTGTATAATAAACGCGTAATCCGTAGTTAAAGTACCCAACTTAATCAATTAGGTTTCTCGCAAGTGAAATGTGCCGAAATTTAGTATATATGAGGACGTGATTCGCATGCGTTGTACGTACTTTTCGGTAAGAGTGCACGAAATTTAAAGTCATAATCCATTAAATTAATAACCATTAATAACCCATGTGGATAGTGGGATGTATAGACAGTAATGCTTGGGTTCGGGCGGCTACGCCGCCCGAACGAAATAAAATAACATATCCTACCCGCTTGGGGCCTAACCGCCTAGAAGTTACAGCTGAGACAGTGTCTGCTTGGAATATTCCTAACCCAATGAAGACAGTGGGGTGTGAGAAGACTTTTTAAAGACAGTAAAAACCCATTTGGAATTCTCACCCCAAATATCAATGGGTTAAAAATATTCCAAGCAGACACTGTCTCAGCTGTAACTTCTAGGCGGTTAGGCCCCAAGCGGGTAGGATATGTTATTTTATTTCGTTCGGGCGGCGTAGCCGCCCGAACCCAAGCATTACTGTCTATACATCCCACTATCCACATGGGTTATTAATGGTTATTAATTTAATGGATTATGACTTTAAATTTCGTGCACTCTTACCGAAAAGTACGTACAACGCATGCACATGTGATCACAGAGCATAAACGTGTAAGTAAAGGCCGCACAAACGTGTAACTAGTCACTTTCATCGCTGTTTTACGGGCTTCCTTTTGTGATTAGGACAAAAATGTGTAGAATCTTTTTTATAGAGAATTTCATGCTCTACAATTTTTGTTTGAAACATTTTTTTGTACGATTCGTATATTTCGAAATAAATGCAAGAAACTTAAAAAAATGTCGTTTTTCAGCTGTTTTTTCAAGATTGCGGCCAAGATACGGCCGAGCGCCAATTTCTGCTGCCATATTCGTTTTCAGGAGCCAAAAATACATCAAAAACACGTGGTCGTTTGTATGATTTCGAATATGCAGTTCATCCGAAGGTTTACCACTTGTGCTTATAAAATTTTATAAAATTCATCTAATGAAGTTTATTAAAAATTTATCTTGACCTTGTGGTACGCTGGTTAGTGTCTGATACAAGGAAGAACAATCTTCATAGTGGAGAACATAATATTAATCCTATTCTAATTTTATATCAAATTCATAAGATCCATCCGTAAATAAGGGTAAAGCAATGTATCAAACACCAACAACCTTGTTACAAGAAGGTATAAATGATGAAGTTTCCGTGATCGAGGGAACAGAGTGATGAATGAAGCAGAGCAAAGTAGAATAGAACACCGTTTATTATAAGAATGCTGCGCGTCGTTAGAGTTGACAAAAACGTTATGTGACACAAAGGGTACCGTGCGTAGTAGTACAAGAACGATGGTGGCAGTTCATTCGCATCATAGGTTACCGACTCTTGGTAGGTTGTGCTAAGAACATCGGTGATGCGTGTCGTTGTCAGTGATCGTAGAACGTTATTATCAACACTCCCCCTCGAAATGCACTCCCGATGTTTATCTATAAGTTTAGAGGGGTGCTAGTTCGATCACTCTGAGACATCTGATGTGTTTTGGTCTGGGCAGGGCTTTGGTCATCACATCGGCGGTCATGTCCTCTGTAGGGATGTGCTCAATCCGCAGTTGTCCTGAATGTAATGCATCTCGTATAAAGTGATGTCTCAGATCGATGTGCTTACTTCTCGAGTGGAATATAGGATTGTCTGCGAGTTTCTTTGCTCCTAGGTTGTCGTTGAAGACAACTACATTTGTTAGATCGTGCAGGCTCAACTCCTGCAAGAAGCCGTGTAGATGAATTGTCTCCTTGGCGGCCTCGGAGAGAGCCATGTACTCTGCCTCAGTTGAGGAGAGCGCTACGGTTCGTTGTTTTCTGGCTTCCCACGATATGGCGCATCCGCTCAAGATGAAGGTGTATCCTGTAAAAGAGCGTCTGTTAACCAGGCAGTTGCCCCAGTCGGCATCGACAAATCCTTTGAGTGGTTCAGTGTCTCCTTCGTAAACCAAACCCAGGTCCGCCGTCCCTTTCAAATAACGCAATACGCGTTTGACGGCAGTCCAATGTATATTTGAGTAAGAGTTATTAAACTGACTCAGTGAACTAACCGTAAATGCTATGTCCAGCCTCGTAGCGACGGCCAGGTAGGTAAGTGCCCCAATCAACTCACGATATGGCAGCTCTTGGAAGTCGTGGTCGGAAGCATCCTCTGGCAATGTCAGCTCAGCTTCACGTTGGAGTCCATTGGAGTGCCGACCGGCTTCGATTCCGTCATTCCGAAGCGTCTTAAAATATCTTCTATGTATCCTTTTTGATGCATGATGATCTTGTTGCTATTCCGTGTAAACTGAATCCCGAGACAGCAGCTTACCTTTTCGAGATCTCTTATCTCGAATTCTTGTGATAATTTCTTCTTCATATCGTTTATCGCTTCATGATCACGCGAGGCCAATAGAATGTCGTCGACGTAGATAGTGATTAACAACAAATTATCTCCTTGTCCGATATGATACACGCATGGATCGGCGTGACAGGGAGTTGCTCCATGCTTTCTTAGAGTCTGGTCGAGTTTGCTGTACCAGCACTTTCCCGCCTGTCGGAGGCCGTAAAGGAATTTCTTGAGTAAGCAGACTATGTTGGTGGTTTTCAATTCTTCGAGCATCTGTCTTACTTTGATACCTAATTTGCTGTTATTTGTTTCCGATTCGATGATCGTTTCCAGGGATTTGTCTAGCATTTTGGGTGGAGACATGTACACCTGTTCGTCGATGGTTCCGTTTAAGTACGCGGTCGTCACGTCCAGTTGTTGTATATCCATTCCGTAACGAGCAGTTACGGCGATTATCATCCGTATGGAACCTATTCTGGCCACGGGAGCGAAAGTTTGAAGTGTATCCCCGGGTGTTGTGCAAATCCTTGAGCTACCAAGCGAGCTTCTCTTCTTTCGACGGCGCTATCGGGGTAATACTTGCTTCTCAAGACCATTCGACTTCCAATAACGTGGTGGTTTGTGGGGCGTGGTACGATTTCCCACGTGTCATTTCTAATGATGGATTTTACTTCCGATGCCATCGCTTGCATCCGGTCCTCTGAGTGTGGACCTGCCATTGCTTGTTTCAGAGAGATCTCCGATAGAAAAGCGTAGTGTTCTTCTACAGTGTTGGCGGATTGAGGAAGTTCGTGGAACAGTTTTCGTGGCCTTCCTCTTTGTCTGGTTCGGTTTATTTTAGGCCTTCCGGGCCCTCTTTTCGGAGTTGTCGGCCTCTCATACGCCGGTTCCTCGTCCGCGACTCCTGGGGAATCCTCGTCTGCTGATTGATCTGAATCGTGATCGGCTATTTCCGAGATGCTGTTCTGGCGAATTTCCGTATTCTTCTTCGAGGAGCTTAGATCGATTTCTGTTTCATGAGGTTTTAATGCCTCTTCTGTATGGGATTCCGGAATAAGTGTTTCGTTTCCTTTCGATCCTTTTTCTTCACTTTCCAGAAACTTGACGTCTCGTGATATTTCGACTTTTCGTTCTCCAGGTAGCCAGATTCGATAACCCTTGGATTGTTCCGAATATCCTAGGAAAATGCCTTCCTTGCTGCGCGATGCAAGTTTGCCCTTGGTGGGATCAGAATTTAAACAAAGGACTCTTGAACCAAAATCTCGGAGATACTTCGCGTCCGGCTTGTTGCTCCAGATTTCGTGGAGTGTCATACCTTCGAGGCTCCTCGTAGGACATCTGTTTCTAAGGTAGTTCGCGGTGTTCACCGCTTCTGCCCAGAAGCTTGGAGGTAGACCCGATTGAGCCAAAAGGCATCTGGCTGCGTCTAGAACAGTGCGATTTCTTCGTTCCGCTACACCGTTTTGTTCGGGATTGCATGGGATGGACAACCTTCTACTGATGCCATGTTCCTTTAGATATTTGTCAAAGTCTTTGCTTGCATACTCGCCTCCGTTGTCGGATTGCAGGCACTTCACTTTTCTTCCTTTCTGATTCTCGACGAGTCGTTTAAATTCCTTAAAATGCTCAAATGCTCAAATCTTTAGATTTCAAAAAATGAATCTCGCACCATCTTGAGCTATCGTCGATGAAAGTCGCGAAGTATTTTGCCTTGCCGTTAGATGCAATTCTCATCGGATTCCGGCGTTTGTCTTTATTTGTTAGTAGGGCATTTTGCCCTACCTGCGCGTGCGTCGTTTTTCCGGGCGTCGCTTTTCTCGACGATCTTAATACGTAGCTCTTCCGGCGATGGCAGTTCGTCGCGCGATTCGATTGCGCAGCGAAAATTTTCAAAACTCGAGGGTAGGCTGTATAACAGCATAATTGCTAGTAAATCTGAATTGATATCCACGTCCATCTCGCCGAGTTTGTCCACCGCGTCGAAGAACTTTCGAGTATATTCGTGAATGTCGTCGCTTTCTTCCATTCGCTGTAATGCATAAATGCGCTCTAATTTCAGCCAGAGCTCCCGCGAGATCTCGCAATCCTTGATTTACTTCAGTTCCGACGGGCTTATTGATAGGACGATATCTGATTTCTCCTTGTTGTCGTTCCTCACCCATGTGTCGACTTCTAACTGAGAAGACGCGTTTCCGGTGTCGCGGGCGGGTTTCGGAATTTCCCCGCTAACATATGCCCAGGCATCGTTCTTAATTAATAGCGCTTGCATTTGCAACTTCCATGTATCGAAGTTGTCTTTGCCAAGAGTTTCGATCCTCACGCTGGAATTCATCTCGTGTCGAGACGCGTGACGTAACCTCAATTTGCTCGCAAAGATATGTACACGATGCTTACTCACTCGTATTTCTCGTAAGCCCTGGGCCTATATGGCCAGTGTTACCAATTTGGTGATTTTCCCGTTAAATCTAGCGGTTTCTATCTTGATTTGACGGTAATAATTCGAAAATAACGGCTAA
>NW_017256211.1:11427-13840 GCF_001594055.1 Mycetomoellerius zeteki
TTCTCTGTAGAAAATACATTAAAAGTAAATAAGGAAGAAATCTCAGATATCTTGAAATTATCTGGAGTTTCTGCTTTTGATATTACTAAAATCGAAAATCAATTTAGAAATTTAATTTTATGCAAGTGGGAAAATACGACTAAAACTATTCCGTTTTGGTCTGAAGTTTTAAATTTTACTGATGCTGCTGGAAATAATCCTTTTTTAGAAATAGCTACTTTTGTAATTTCATTGTTAGTATTGCCTATTTCTAATGCAGAAATCGAAAGAATTTTCAGCCATATGAGCATTATCAAAAACAAATATAGAAATAAAATGAGTTCGTACATGTTGAACGCAATAATGACCATTCGAGCTGCATTTCGTAGAAACAAAAACTGCTGTTATAATTACGAAGTTCCATCAGAACTTCTAACAAAAATTCATTCTAATGATACGTATACTTCTATAAATTTGGAAGATTTAGATTTTCCAAGTTTTGAAACTTTGTTCATTTAATCGAGACACATTATGGAAATGTATTCATGTAAAAAATTGGAAAAATAGTTTAATATATTATTATGAATAGATTCTAAATTTATGTGATTGCTGATTTTATACTAAAAATATTACATTATATAGAACAGCTTTATATAATAAATATTTTACAACTTTATAATAAATATTAAAAAATAAATATTTCTTATTATGTAAAAATGTATAAAGTATACGAAAAAGTTTATAGCGTACAATTTTATTACATTTGAATGGAATGCGCGGTGTTTTGTGCTTAATTATTTAGTTATAACTATATTTATTATACGCAAAAGGTTTAGTGGATTTTTAGCGGTTTTCATTTAAAATCTGACGATTTTCTAGTGATTTTTTTAAACAAATCTGACGGTGAAACATATTTTACGTTGGCAACACTGTATATGGCGTAAGCCCATAACCTGATGAGGTTTCCGGGATCGAGGGAACAGAGTGATGAATGAAGCAGAGCAAAGTAGAATAGAACACCGTTTATTATAAGAATGCTGCGCGTCGTTAGAGTTGACAAAAACGTTATGTGACACAAAGGGTACCGTGCGTAGTAGTACAAGAACGATGGTGGCAGTTCATTCGCATCATAGGTTACTGATTCTCGGTAGATTGTGCTAAGAACATCGGTGATGCGTGTCGTTGTCAGTGATCGTAGAACGATATTACCAACAGTAAATTCCGAATTTTCTAGGCCACAGATAATAGTGATAATTTTGGCAGGATGTCAACAGATGCCATTTTTATAATATCTTTAATATTAAAATTCGCGTGTGAGGAAATACGTTCTAACATTTTTAACATATTGCTAAAAATCATTTCTTATTAAAAATGAATGAACAATGATTTTCTTGTGGAATAGTGGTTACGAAGGGATACCTATATTTAATAATAATAAAATACATGCGTCATTGCAATTTTTTATATGTATGGGGTACAAAAAGTGTCTCTGGTAGCAACTGTTCGAGATGATCCGAATCCAATAATAGTGGGATTTTAAAGAACTATTTTTATACTTAGAAATTTATTATATGTACAAAATTTAATAGTCTCCTATTTTTTGTATTTTCAAAAATTTTAATTGCACAGTTATACAAAAATAGATTTTTTTAAGACCTGAATAAATTAAGTGTTTTCAAATGGATTTTTGTTCGCTGAAAACGAATTCCGCCGCGGATTTATATAATATTTATCACGATACAATTATATTATTATGCATAGGGGACATTCTTTTACAAACCGAACACTTTTTGACCGACTATTTTTTGAATCGTTCCATAATTTTTTTACTAGTTCCTGGCATAAAATAAGCGAACACGTGTAACAGGAAATTTCCAAAAAAATTGTTTTTTCAAAGATATAGAGAGGTGAAATTTTAACGTTTCGTGTTTGGTGGTCATATTCAAATCATCATAGCTCCGTTACATTTGATCGTAAAACAAAAAATTTTTTTTTCATTTTGATTGTCAAAACTTCAGCTTTCTCGTAAAATTTATCTCGATTGTCTAAGTTAAAAAATAACCATTGTTTATAACAAATCAATTGTTTATTGCTAATTTTCTCAATGATTACCATGTTTTAAAATTTTTTAAATAATACCATTGAATTCCTCGTCCAATTTCCTATAAGAAATGCATTTTTCCAGAATGGCTGTAAAATTTTTTCTAATCGAAATAAATTATTTTGTCCGCAATGTGGAGGAGTCGCGCGACGGCCGCGGCGCGACACGGCGGCGTGTTACGCCGTGCTACGTTGTGTTTCCATTTTATATTTTGTATATAATGTGCAGATTATAAAATACTACGAAAAATTAATAATACCGCACACATACTGTTTGAATAGTCATTGACTTATCACACAATAGTACATTGACTTATCACTGTGTTATACCAGC
>NW_017256212.1:0-417 GCF_001594055.1 Mycetomoellerius zeteki
AAAAAAATATTTTTGAAAGTGCAACTTTCGAGTGGGGGGCATACATCGGTTACGTTATTTTTATTATAGATACAGACGTCAAAAAGATATATATGATGGTCATTTTCGCTTTTTTAAATAGAATTAAATAATTTTTTTCGCAATGATTCCTCTAATCATTCTACATATAAAAGTATTAAGGTAAAACTGTCAAAAAACCAGTAATTTACGAAATATTGTATAGGAGAAATCTGGGATAGTTGGTACATGAGGCACATACGCATATTACCTACTTAATATTAATGCAAAACAACAAACGATAATATTCCATAAAAAATGTATTATTTTCGCGTTGTATCATGTTGTAATAAGTTATTTCAAACATTATATACAGGGTGTCCCAATAACTATTACCACCTGAAATATCTTCTAATATAT
>NW_017256212.1:3043-20850 GCF_001594055.1 Mycetomoellerius zeteki
TGAAATTAATTTATAAAACTTTTGTAATTAATTTATATGGACTTGTACAAGTAGCCTAAAGTATATAAAAGAATACACTGTTAAATTTGTAATGTTGATCAGTTATATTAGAATTATTTTTAATCATTTTTATAGATCGCCACTGATTTTTCTCAATACGCATTTATGCGTAAATTTAACTAAAACAATGGAGATGTATGATGTAATTCTCAAGAAAATATATTAAATTTGTCTCAAATTTAATTATTAATATGAACGCTGTTTACAATTTGAAACTGAAAAATTGATTGATTTTGACACATATTGAAGATAAAAGTAACAAAATATTATTTAACTTAAAGAATTGGGCTGCTCCTTTGATATCTAACAATGTAACATAATTGATGTTTTCTAATAATGCCTTAATTTTTTATATGGCCATTTGATAGTATTCATGCTAATGTCTGAATTTTCATGAAAGGTAGTGTATAACTAACGTTTATTTAATTATTTATATCAATTAGATTTTACAATTTATATTGCAAATAAAACTAAGGAAGGTAAAATTTGGAATGGGACATTTCCACCTTGGATATGATTTCGTTCACAAGGTATGTCCAACATTAATTAAAAGGATAAGCACATATGTAATAAAATGTATACATAGAATAAATACTTTTACATTCAATTTTGTAAACTACATAAATATCTAAATGCAACGTAATACTGAAATTATTTCTCAATTAAGTACATTTTTATATTTTTCATTGTTAATTTACATATTCAAAATTCTTTTATATAAATTGTTTTTAATTTAATATGAATATTTTCATTAAATATATAATGGAAGCATATTTTTTTCAGTTCTACAGTACAGCTTTGTCCGTCCTGATGATTTTAATATCGGTATATAATCCACAATAGACTTTCTTTCTAATGCATGAGAAAATTGGTTTAATAATGTTTTGATATCAACGTATACAGTTAAATACACTCGTTAAATTAAATATTTCTGGTTGTTATGATAGAAGATTTGAGATTTTACAGCTATAATATTTGGTAGTATATATTATAGGGGAGAGTAGTATAAATCGGACCGTGTCCCAAATAAAACCTTTTTAATTTAAATGAATACGGTTAAACAGATTTGCTTACTATTTATAATGTAAAATACTTATAAGACATCGAACATGTGACAGCAGTTTGACAGTTCTCTGTTATAACATTCATAAAATAGACGCAAATATGTATATTCAGCCATCGTAAGAAAATTTTTTAAAAAAGAAAGCCTTGTAAATCATTATTTAAAAGGTGTTAAAAATTTGAATAGTAATTGATTTAAGATAATTAATAAGTATAGAATTCAAAAATATCAAGCATTTTATGATCACTTTTGCGGTTTATTGTAAAATTTGTTCCAAAGTTCGAAAGGAACCATGTCTAAATCGGACAGTACAGTGTATAACTTATATGCCTGGTTGTAGTACTGGTCATTGGCTGACCAGATCTGATCCAAGCAATTAAATTAATAAAATCACGAGTCATCAGACTCAGATAAGTTGAGTTTTACTGATTTCAATTCTATTAATATAAACAGTCAGTAATTTCATTTTCCGAAAAAATTTTTATCTTTGACTGTCAAATTGCTCGTTTTTACTCAATACTAAGAAAAATACATTAAAATATTTTAAAATTCTATTGAAAAATCCATAAAAATAGGAGTTTTCGATCTGCACCAAGGGATGGAACCAATGGTTCCAAATCGGACCGTAAAAAACGTTTTTACATTTTCCATTATAGTTTATCATAGGTGAGAGATACGTCAAAATGGTCTGAAATAAAAACGAAGGGAATTAAATGATCTTTCCAATGGCACCTTCGATTTTACGATCGGACTTTATTTACGTCTTATAGAGAGCAAAAACTGCTAATAGATTTAGACCACTCTCCCCTATTATAATAATTTTAGCATATCATATTATAAAGATTTGTTTAATACTTTTCAGTTGGATTTATTAGGCGACAAGTATTACTAGACATATGCAACGTTTAATTAGACATACTCAACATTATCAGAATTATGATGAACGTTAATCTCAGCGTACTTTGGCAATTTAATTATTCTATTAACGTTTTATTAAATAAATATACATACATGTGCCTATATTATTTCATTAATAATAGTAATTGAATATAAAATACACAGATATGCAGATGAAGTTCAAAATCCATCATATATACGCTTTTTAATACAACATGTATGTATTTTGTATGTAATAAAAAATAAAATGCTAATATATCGTTTTTCAACTTTCTAGTTTTATTTGTATCTAATCAATTCCCGTGAAAATGTTTTATACATAATTATATAAAATTGTGTTATAGGTAATTATATCTATTTATTATAAAATCGTCATGACCAAAAAAACTAACAGCTATATCTGACCAAGTCAGATTAAACGCGATTGAGACGCTGGTAAATGAAGGCAGAGAAATGAGTGTCGTGATCAAAGTAATACAATTCCTTTTTAGTGATCCAGAAACGTATCCGAGTCAATCTGCCGCTTCTTATCACTAAGGGCCGAACTGTTTGCCGACAGACGTGTCTTTTTTCGACAGTAAGGACTACCACGGACAAAATTCCATAACAGTAAGCGTAAAACGTAAATTTAAGCCGATGAGCCAATCAGGATATTGCTTTAGATGTACGTAATCTAACGGAAATAGAAATAATAGTAAACTTATCCAGAAAGCAAATTTCAACCGGTTGAAATTTGTCTTACGTATAAGTTTACTACTATTTGTATTTACGTACGTAATCTATCTATTTAGATTTATCTATTTAGATCTATCTATTTAGATCTACGTAGATCTAAACCCTGTAAAAAATTCTTGTAAGTTTTTTATATCAAATCTTAAAAGGGTTGTATGTGAACAATCAAGATTACTAAATGAACGTACATGGTCATATAAGAATCTTACATAATTTATACATGAATCTCACCAATAATCTTTAATGATCTAGGAATATGAAATAGATCGTACACGATGATTTATATCGCAATGAAAAAATTTTGCCTTAATCTTATAAGAAACTTTTAAAAAGTAGTCTCTTTACGGGATCATCTAAAAATATGGTATTAATTATATATAATTCTGAAGTGTTTCATTTATCCGTATTAAGAGACATAATTACGGAATAATTTACTTTCCAAGTTAATACAAGAATCTGATATGAATCATACACGATGATTTATATCGCAATGAAAAGACATTGCCTTAACCTTATAAGAAACTCTTAAAAAATAATTTCTCTATAGGATCATCCAAGAATATAGTGTTAATTATGTATGATTCCTAAGTATTACATGAAAGATCATGTGTCAGTCTTAAAAAGTATATAGTTACGAAATAATTTATCTTACAAATTGGTGCAGGAATCTGGCATGAATCGTACATGACGATTTATATCACAATGAAAAGATCTTAATTACTTTAGCCTAATAAGATAATTTTAAGAAATAATTTATTTACGTGATCGTTCCAAAGTAATAAAGGTATCGATCATTCTAGTAAACGAAATGGAATTACTAAATGAACAGAAACTTGATTGAATGTATGAAATGAAAAGAATGAAGAAAAATAAAAAAAATTATTAAAATACTGAAGATGACTGAATATATTATCACTGTCTTAATGAATTGACAAATTATAATTTCGCTATGATAAATGGCATAGGCTTTTTATGCTCCTTTCCTAAATTAAGTTTGATTTAGTTGTAAAGCCGTTATTCAATTTGTGTAAAAAGAATTAATTTTTAGCTAAAATGAATTCCGTTAAATCCTATTCAACTCCTAGCTTGTTTATTTTATTTGCTGAGATACGAGCAGTAAATTACACAAAATTTCAATAGTATTCTTAATATAATATTTTCATAATGACACTCTAGTTATATTCTGGCAATATTCACATTACATGAGCTCAAGATTCACGTAACCTGCGTACAAGATTCATGTAACATTCGTGTAAAAATCATATAACATGCTTATAAGATTCATGTAACATGGGTGTAATATTCATGCAAGATTCTTGATTTACCTACAGATATCGTATGCGATATATTCTTATACGATGTACGTATCTGTTCGAAATTCGTATGTGAAAATTTTCTTGGAAGATCTCACAAGAATTTTTCTCGTAAAAACTTGCAACTGGGAAGCAATATCCTGATTGGCTCATCGGATTAAGTTTACATCTTATGGTTACAGAAATTTTGTCTGCAATAGGTCTAACAATAGTTGTTAAACCGCGCGAATACTGTATACCATTGCAGAGTGCGTGACGTTAGACGGACGACATCACCTTGTGTCCGAAGCACTTGGCGTGAGAGTTGCAGTGACCATGGTAATCACATCATGCAGCATCTCAATAAGAGTTCCGCTTACTGTCAAAGCATCAAAGATATATGATTCCATCATCGAACTAGAATACCATTGAATGGGTTTTGTGCAAAGTCCATTAGTCCGATAACTTCAACGGCACTCCTGAAGCAAACGTGTGACGCGACGAACCGGCTACGATTCGTTTACGTTCAATTAAATCGGCGACGAGGGTACGTTAGTTTCCCCCTCGTTGGATTTTTACATGAAGAGAACGATTTTACTCAAGTATCTAAAAATTTATCTAGATATACATATAATTCAGATAGATCCGAAAATTTTTAGATACTTAAGAAAAATCGTTCCTTTTTACGTATATTCTCGGGATACTGAGCCCGCCCACCACATGAAGATCGTATCCGTGAGAGGGAAGATATCATCTGAAAAATGTAATATATACTATTATCTATATTACTATGCAATCATCGGTTAACTTTTAAAAAGGAATATCAAACGTCAATTTGTCACTATTGAAAAATAAATTCGGAACAGATGTAAAACGGTTGAACCCCTAATATGATGTCTATAAGATACAATGATTAGGATTTAATCGAATGGACAGGAGATTAATAAAAAGGCAATGTTTCTTTTATTACCGACAAACAGTTTCAAAGTTTCGCTTAATTTTATTAGGGAACTTTTTATATTTAAAAATTCAATATAATGTGTGCAATTATATATGACATATATATGTGTACATACATATATTTAACATATATGTATCTACGATTAAATGTATGTACATAAAAATATATTAAGAATATAATAAGAACTATATCTAGTTTTACAGCTCTATAATAAATTATATTATTATTAGAAAAATAATTTTACGCACATTTAATTTACGAAAAACGCTATATTGCGTGTATATTAATTTCTAAACTTATAAAACATTTCATCGAAGTTATCAGCTTCATTTCATGAATATCGTGTCGTTCAAAAGTGACGTAAATAAAAAGCATCTGTTATGTAAGGTGGAAAAAGACACGTGTTCCTCCACCATGATATTATTATGTATCTTTGGACACTAGAATAAAGATATAATATTGCAAAGATGATTATGTTTATATTTGTTTATGCTCTGTAATAGTACATACATATGAATAAAAATTCCGCGACAATAAAATAATCTAATCTAGATTATCTGCAATATGTTTTATTCCGTCGCTCAATACTTGTTAGTTGATACGTACCCGGGAAAAAATGTTTCTTATATAATTATGTATAATTGTATAAAATTATATAAAATTATATATAATTATATATAAAATATGTTCATATATATATTTTCCCGCGTTTGTACTTAATTCTTCAATGTACGTACTTTACAGTATAATTCTCACAAGGTTCCTAGAAGATCTGTAGAAACTATTTTTGAAATTCTTATGATCAGTATTAAATTCGTTTGTGTCTCGTGCAACAAAACAATTCAAATTACTATTCGACTGCGGAAACTATGACGAAGACGCTACAGATAGCACTGGCTCCATTATCAATCATTGGTGCGTTCTGCAGTTTGGGAATATTCGAATATCCTCTTGGACGACCAAGGCCATATTTCTCTTGCCTGTATACCTTGATCACATGGAGCTGTTTTACGTATTCCTTTTATTATCCATTTTATACCGAACAATGGGATTATAAAGTGGCCGATTTTATGGAAATCATAATATTTACCACCTCGATCACATCGATATTTGTTAGCCACTTTCATTTTGAGGTAAAAATTTTTTCATATACTCATAGTCTATTAGTCTCTATTATTATTTAATTTATTAAAATTCTTAAACTTTTGTTTAATCATTTTCTTTATTGAGAGTATTAAAAGAAATCTTGATCTTACAATTACTGGCAAATACAAATTTATAAAAAGTTTTTGAACTAGTAGATCAACTTTAATGTTTATATATTATTATTTATTGTAGATGAAATACGTTTGACAACATTAATATTTATATTTATATTACTTTTCTTAATTAACTTTAACAATAGCTTTTTTAAATCTTATATATGTTTCAAATACTAATCAAGTTTCAATAACTCTTTATCTATCACATTACCAATATACATTGCAATAACATTTTTTATTCAAATATGAAGTAATAATTTCATTTGTGTCGCATAATCGATCAATATGATTTTTTAAGGAATTGAGAATGTGCTTGCATGAACTTTCCGTAGTAAACGACACATTGGAAGCACTCAGTGTGCCAAAGGAATACCAACGGTTGCGTAACTGGACAATTCGAATAATAATTGGATGGATTTTTTACATTTTCTATATCTTATTATTAGTAACTTTTAAGTGGAAGATTATTCATAATAAACCAATGTATTTCGTTGACATTTATCGAATATTTCTGGTGTATTATCCGGTATTCATAAATATCTTAAGTGCTCTGATTTGGGGAATTATCCTTGGGTTAGTATACAGGGTGTCCAAAAATGACTGCCAAATATCTTGTACATTAATAGAGCGGACTAAACTGATTCGAAAATTCATCTACCATTTTGCAATTTTCGCATTAGTCAATAAGATATTAAAACTAAAAATCATCGAATGGTTTTTAATCAGGCACTATCAACTTTACAGAAAAACAAGTGACAAAAATTGTTTATTTTCTTCTCATAGAGTTCTGACAAGGGGAGATTCCATAGTGACCCTCATCGATCTCAATGAAACTTGGCGGAATTGTAGAGTGTATTCCCCTGAACAAAAATAATTCACATTTCGGCGTAGAGGATTTACTATTTCCGAGATATTTCAATATTAAAATTGATAACGGCATTTCCTTTAGAATTTATAATATTAGAACGTTCGTACTCAAGAATTTGTAGCGTAATATATATAATAACAACCTCCCCATACAGTACAGAATTTACAGCATATCACTGCAAAATCTTTGCAATATTGTACAAAAATTGCAGCAACATTGCTGCAACATTTCAGCAACATTGAATGTTGCAACAATATTGCAGCGATATTGTTGCAAATTCGGTGATATATAGAGAGGTTATCTACTATGCTACAAATATTTGAGTATGAATGTTCTAATAAACTCTAAAGGATATGGCGTTATTAACTTTATATTGAATATATTGAAATATCTCGGAAACGGTAGACTGTCTACGCCCAAATGGGGGATGATTTTTATTCAGGGGAACAGACTCTATAATACTGTCAAGTTTCATTGAAATCGATGAGACATTCCGGAGCCTACTCTTGTGAGAATTTTTTCAGAATTTTTAGTACCACATTTTCTCATGTTGGTAAAAAATAGTTACCAATAAGAAAATGCAGTTCTAAAAAGTTGATAAAAAATTCGTAAAATATTACATAAAATTTAATAAAACATAGAAAACAAAATTTTTGTTTAGTTTCTGACTTTGATTATATATTAATAACGCAATTGAAATATATGTATACAGGGTATTAGTTAAGTACGTTGCCATATTCAACAGAGCGATTCTTTGATTTATTTCAAGTAAAAAAAGTCCATATAAACATGTATCCTAAACGGCTTAGTTTCCGAAATACAGGTGAATGTTCGCAAATGTTTGACGAAACGGTAAATTGTGTTGGAGATATCTTCCTGCATAAATATGCCTTGCTTCACGTGAGTGACCATTCGCACAACCGTAAACAAAATGACAAAGTCAAAGTCAAAGTCACAAAATCAAAAATACACTTCAGTTCTGATGTTGCTGCGGATCAGTTTGTACATATGTTTTCGGGCCAAATTGTTTCAGTCCATCAAAATCGCAAGTTGGACATTTTCAACAATTCATCTAATTGTTTTATTTCATCAAAAGATCTGAAGCTTATTTTTGTTTTTTCTGTTTTTGATTAGTTTTTGACTAGTTCAAGCTGTATTTCTTTCAAATAAACAGATTATTACTACACGTTTAAGTTTTTTTATTTCGGAAACTAAACCATTTAAGACACATGTTTATATGGACTTTTTTATTTGAAATAAACCAAAAAATCGCTCTGATGAGCAACATACTTAACTAACACCCTGTATATAATGCATATATCTTAATTTTAATAAAAGACATTATAACTAAATCTCTTTCATTCAATTCAGATACACAAGCTCCAGATTTCATCAAGTCTACGATTATTTACAAGTACTCTGTTCTGATGATCTTTTCGAAAATAATGCACGTAGAACACAAAACGGATGTATTTTAGTGCATCAACGGATGACGGGAGTTAAGGATTGCAAACAATATATATGGACTATAATGTAATTTTTTAAAAAGAATTACTGTTTACAGATATACGAGCGTTTATATGTATACAGTGTGTCTAATTTTTGACATCGTGTAATATCACAAAAAGTATAACAGATTTTAAAAAATATTTTTGAAAGTGCAACTTTCGGGTGGGGGGCATACTTCGGTTACGTTATTTTTATTATAGATAGAGACGCCAAAAAGATATATTTGATGATCATTTTCGCGCTTTTTTAAATAGAATTAAATAATTTTTTTCGCAATGATTCCTCCAATCATTCTACATATAAAAGTATTAAGGTAAAACTGTCAAAAAACCAGTAATTTACGAAATATTGTATAGGAGAAATCTGGGATAGTTGGTACATGAGGCACATACGCATATTACCTACTTAATATTAATGCAAAACAACAAACGATAATATTCCATAAAAAATGTATTATTTTCGCGTTGTATCATGTTGTAATAAGTTATTTCAAACATTATATACAGGGTGTCCCAATAACTATTACCACCTGAAATATCTTCTAATATATGAGGTTTAGAGAAAAATTTATATAACCAAAATTACACGATGTAAAAGGGGCTATCATATGGCATTAATTTTTGTTCAGGTGGAGGCGCTTCAGAGATTTCAAGGTCAACATCGTTTTTTTTAATGGAATTATATAAATTTTTAACACAATATGATTCGTCTAATTATTCTACATAAAAAAGTATTAAGATAATAGTACCAAAAAATCAATATTTTACGAGATATTTTATATCTTATTCTGTCACATATATTGATATAAAATATTAAATAACTCGTAAACTAATAATTTGTTGATAATCGTATCTTAATTCTTTTATGAACAGAATAATGAGATAAATTAATTGGTGTAAAGAAATTAACACATAGTTGCTTTAAAAAAATATGGCTGCAAAAAGGATAATTTTTTAAATTAGCAACTATGTATTTTCTTTACGCCAATTGATTCATCTCATTATTCTATTCATAAAAGTATTAAATTACGATTATAAAAAAATAGTTAGTTTACGAATTACTTAATATTTTATGTTAATATGTGCCCGAATAAGATATAAAATATCTCGTAAACTATTGATTTTTCGATACTATTATCTTAATACTTTTATATGAAGAATATTTAGGGAAATCATATTATGTAAAAAAATTTATATATTATAATTTCATTTTAAAAAATGAAATTGATCTTCAAATCTCTTAAGCGTCTCCATTTGAGAAAAAATTATCGCCATATAATATCGTGCAATTTTGTTTGGACAAATTTTTCTCTACCTTATAGATTAGAAGATATTTCGGGTGGTAATAGTTATTTGGACACCCTATACAGGGTGTTTAACGAGGAAGGGTCAATATCTTGAGAGGTGATAGTATCGATCATTTTAAACAAAAATGTTCATATGAATAATAAATTTTCAAAAATTTATCGTTAACATCAAAGCATTTATCAACTCTTGAGAACATGACGTGTTGCTTGCCTGAGCACATCGCGACGTTCTTTTATACAAGTGAAATTTTTGAAAATTTATTATGAACTTTAAAAATGTATCAGTTGGACAATAAATTATTAAAAAAAGTATGTAATGTTTCTTTTTATCAACAATTTTGCGCAGCAGACACAGAGGCAATTGCATGCCAAATTCGGTCTATCTCGGAAATCGTTCGAAATAGGACACATGTTCATATGAACATTTTTGCTTAAAATGATCAATTCTATCACCTCCCAAGATATTAATTTTTCCTCGTGAAACATCCTGTATATGTATACATATATAAATAATACTTTATGTATACATATAATATGTATATATGAAGAGCAGTATTCCAAAATGCATTTTGTTTAAAATTTCACTTTTTAATTAGAGATGGCGTAGTGTTCAGTGTTGAAAGACTCATATTATAAGCTACTCTGAGATGTTCAGAAAGCATTTTTTCATCGTTAATTTATATGCTGAAGAAAACATAGACATTTCGAAGTGTATTATGTTCTTTAACTGAGACAAACAAAATGAATTTGTTAAACATTCTTAGCAATTGTTTAGCTATTTGTTTAATATTTCACATTCTACTGATTGGCATATTGTTATTTTCTGTAAAGTGCGTAATACTTTGTGCACGGAGTTTTTTTCTTTCTAGTTTTCTGAAAATAATAAATTTTGGAAAACACATTTTGAAAGTCTGTTCCTCATATGTATATTATTATAATATGTATAATATGTATGCATATACACTTACATACACAAAAATGATTAACTTAAACTGTGTGAAATAATTGCACATTTTGAACCGATGACAAATTAAAACTATATTATATCAAATTCTAGGCTAGAAATATAATTTGCTTAGTACTTCTCGTACGTATCTTTACGATTCGATAAATTATAACAATTACGATTTAATTACAGACACGTCCACCTAAAACTATGTTTTATATCACGGAAACTAAATAAAATATTCACCATACAAATGTTACTACAAATGTTATGGAACTTTATAGAAACTATTGTTTATTATGTCAACATATATTGGTTACTTAGAGATAACGAAATTATAATATGGACATTTTATTACATTTACAAACATTTATTTTTAATTTCAAATTTCATTTTGAGAAGCGCTTTATTTCTCACGTTAAACTATATATGTCAAACTGTTTACCGTAAGGTATAGTAGAATTAAAATATTAATTATTTATAACTAGAATAATAAGCACAAGCAACAATTTTGCAACAATAAATTTACACATATAAAAGTTTTCTTCGAAATAACGCAACCTTATTTATTAGGTGTAAAATTTTCAATTTTACTGTAAACATTGTAGTAATGTTCATATCGTGTAAAAACAATTTCAGCAAAATGAGACAGTAGCAATTCTTCACAAATTATCCAATTGTAATTTCGGTGAGGACTTAGATGAACAGGTAAATAATTACAATAAAATGTTATATAAAATTTTAACTATTCTATGTAATTTTACTAGCGCTCAAGTTTGGACACTTGCATAAATTTTACCCAATGATTATACAAAAAATGGAGACATTATACAACAGCAATTGTATTGTACACTTATATATTTTAGAATATTTGTGCACACTACATACTAACATTATAGCTATGGATATATAGGCTAGAAAAAGTTTTATAAATTATTTTTTATTTTATATACCGTAAGCGAATATTTGAAATTTATCGATTATACTATCAATGTTCTACAAAATAAATACTATGCATTTTGAAATATAAAATGAAATTAATTTATAAAACTTTTGTAATTAATTTATATGTACTTGTACAAGTAGCCTAAAGTATATAAAAGAATACACTGTTAAATTTGTAATGTTGATCATTTATATTAGAATTATTTTTAATCATTTTTATAGATCGCCATTGATTTTTCTCAATATGCATTTATGCGTAAATTTAACTAAAACAATGGTGTTGTATGATATAATTCTCAAGAAAATATATTAAATTTGTCTATTCTCAAATTTAATTATTAATATGAACGCTATTTACACTTTGAAACTGAAAAATTGATTGATTTTGACACATATTGAAGATAAAAGTAACAAAATGTTATTTAACTTAAAGAATTGGGCTGCTCCTTTGATATCTAACAATGTAACATAATTGATGTTTTCTAATAATGCCTTAATTTTTTATATGGTCATTTGATAGTATTCATGCTAATGTCTGAATTTTCATGAAAGGTAGTGTATAACTAACGTTTATTTAATTATTTATATCAATTAGATTTTACAATTTATATTGCAAATAAAACTAAGGAAGGTAAAATTTGGAATGGCACATTTCCACTTTGGATATGATTTGGTTCACAAGGTACGTCCAATATTAATTAAAAGGATAAGCACATATGTAATAAAATGTATACATAAAATATGTACTTTTACTTTCAATTTTGTAAACTACATACACTTAGAGAAAAAAGTCGTATCAGTAACTATAAATTTGTAGTGAAATAGAGTCTCAACTATATACATATTATTAAATTCTAATAAGAATACTAGATTAAGTGAACTAAGAAAATATAGTACATTAACCATATAAACAATTTATAAATGGTTAATATTACTATATTTTCTTAGTTCACTTAATTTACTTATTGTTGTTATTAAAGCTTTATAATACACAGTTACAAATTTGTGTATGCATTTCTTATTTATTTTTGTCTTCCAAGTTTGAAACCAACGCTGCGCCTTTTATTGTAAGCGAGTGGTTTCCTCTTTAGAGAGGAGAAACTGAACTCCGCTACGTCCCTCTGGTGATAAAGCCGCGTACTACTCGTACTGAGCGACCCTTTAAAAATTTTTGTCTAAACTAGAAAAATGTAATTGTTATATCTATTTGCATGAAGTCCAAGTAACTACTCAATGTAGTTGAGTCACTACTTCACTACCAATTAATAGTGCATACAATTTGTTACCGTGACTATATTTTTATAATATTCAGCACTACTTTAGTTTCTATTACTTTGTAAAACTAGTTACAGGTACTTCAATTGCAAAAGTTGCCAAATTTATAGTTGCTGGAACTATTTTGTTTTCTCTCAGTGTAAATATCTAAATGCAACATAATATTGAAATTATTTCTCAATTAACTACATTTTTATATTTTCATTGTTAATTTACATATTCAAAATTCTTTTATATAAATTGTTTTCAATTTAACATGAATATTTTCATTAAGTGTATAATGGAAGCATATTTTTTTCAGTTCTACAGTACAGCTTTGTCCGTCCTGATGATTTTAATATCGGTATATAATCCACAATAGACTTTCTTTCTAATGCATGAGAAAATTGGTTTAATAATGTTTTGATATCAACGTATACAGTTAAATACACTCGTTAAATTAAATATTTCTGGTTGTTATGACAGAAGATTTGAGATTTTACAGCTATAATGTTTGGTAGACTATATTATAGGGGAGAGTGCTCTAAATCGGACCGTGTTCCAAATAGGACCTTTTTAATTTAAATGAATACGATTAAGCAGATTTGCGTACTATTTATAATGTAA
Source organism: Mycetomoellerius zeteki (assembly GCF_001594055.1). Taxonomy (NCBI): domain Eukaryota; kingdom Metazoa; phylum Arthropoda; class Insecta; order Hymenoptera; family Formicidae; genus Mycetomoellerius; species Mycetomoellerius zeteki. The sequence goes on from NW_017256212.1 coordinate 16,766, forward strand.
AATCCTTATAAGGCACCGAACATGTGATAGCAGTTTGACAGTTCTCTGTTATAACATTCATAAAATAGACGCAAATATGTATATTCAGCCATCGTGAGAAAATTTTTTAAAAAAGAAAATCCTTGTAAATTATTATTTAAAAGGTGTTAAAAATTTGAATAGTAATTGATTTAAGATAATTAATGAATATAAAATTCAAAAATATCAAGCATTTTATGATCACTTATGCGGTTTATTGTAAAATTTGTTCCAAAGTTCGAAAGGACCCGTATCTAAATCGGACAGTACAGTGTATAACTTATATGCCTGGTTGTAGTACTGGTCATCGACTGACCAGATCTGAGCCAAGCAATTAAATTAATAAAATATCATGAGTCATCAGACTCAGATAAGTTGAGTTTTACTGATTTCAATTCTAATAATATAAACAATCAGTAATTTCATTTTCCGAAAAAATCTTTGACTGTCAAATTGTTCGTTTTTGCTCAATACTAAGAAAAATACATTAAAATATTTTAAAATTCTATTTAAAAATCCATAAAAATAGGAGTTTTCGATCTGAACCAAGGGATGGAACCAATGGTTCCAAATCGGACCGTAAAAAACATTTTTACATTTTCCATTATAGTTTATCATAGGTGAGAGATACGTCGAAATGGTCTGAAATAAAAATGAAGGGAATTAAATGATCTTTCCATTGGCACCTTCGATTTTACGATCGGACTTTATTTATGCCTTATAGAGAGCAAAAACTGCAAATAGGTCCGATTTAGATAACTCTCCCCTATTATAAGAATTATAGCATATTATATTATAAAGATTTGTTTAATATTTTTCAGTTGGGTTTAACAGAAGACTTTTACTAGACATACGCAACATTACCGGAATTATGATGAACGTTAATCTCAGCGTACTCTGGCAGTTTAATCCCAGTCGACGTCGATTTGACGTCTCTTCGATGATTTCGACATCGATTCCATTGTCATTTCTCACTGGGATTATTTTATTAACGTTTTATTAAATAAATATACTTACATGTGCCTATATTATTTCATTAATAATAGTAATTGAATATAAAATACAGAGGTATTCAGATGAAGTACAAAATCATATATACGCTTTTTAATACAACACGTATGTATTTTATCTGTAATAAAAAATAAAATGCTAATATATCGTTTTTCAACTTTCTAGTTTTATTTGTATGTAATCAATTCCCGGGAAAACGTTTTATACATAATTATATAAAATTGTGTTATAGGTAATTATATCTAATTATATTATAAAATCGTCACGAGCAAAAAACTAACAGCTAGGCTCTGACCAAGTCAGATTAAACGCGATTGAGACGCTGGTAAATAAAGGCAGAGAAATGAGTGTCCTGATCAGAGTAATACAACTCCTTTTTGAGCGACCCAGAGACGAATCCGAGTCAATCTGTCGCTTCTTACAAGGGCCGAACCGTTTGCTGACAGACGTTTCTTCTTTCGACAGTAAGGACTACCGCAGACAAAATTCCATAACAGTAAGCGTAAAACGTAAATTTAAGCCGATGAGCCAATCAGGATATTGCTTTAGATTTACGTAATCTGACGGAAATAGAAATAGCAGTAAACTTATCCATAACCCCGGATCTACAATAGGATTTTAAGCCTTAAGCCATAAGAAATGGATGAATCATAGTTCATTATTCTCCTCGAATTCGACTGTAATTAGTCAGTTTCTTACGGCTTAAGGTTTAAAACACCTATTGTAGATCCGGACTAAAGCAAATTTCGGTTTGAAAAGATTCCTCTCACAACTTGTGGGACATGCTAAAGCAGCGCACTTATGGGCCATTAAAACAGCAGTATAATAATAAATTTAGTATTATTTAAACAAGAATAGAAATTAGAATAGGAAAATATCTAAAGTAATTTTATTTAGGAAATGATTACTTTTTTCTTTTTCTAGCATATTTCTCTTGTCAAATATCACCTTATATAAGGTTAGGAGCACTCTACTGAAAAAAAATGGCGGCGGTAACCCAGTCTAATCTGCTCAATGTCGCATCCATAGACATAGGTCTAGAAATCCTCAAGTAAGAGATGGCGACCTTCATTATGTGTGTGATACTTGTATGTTTGTAAGTACAAATTACTAAATTTAGATAATAATGATTCAATATTACTATAAAATATTATTATTCAATATAAGTTGTAAAATTGATGTGGTAATTGAAAATATTGTAACGCGTAGGCATATTCCTAACCAATAATGTACGTGACTTTATAACGCGTAAGTAAATAATTATAGGTAATATCTAGAAAATAACAATGCCAGGCTATTGCGTGCCAAATTGTAAAAATTCAGCGTCTAAAGAATTTCTTATGAAACATTTCCCAAGAAATCCAGACAAAAGAGTTCAATGGATTGTAAATATTCTACGAGCAAATTGGATATCCACGGATTCTAGCTGCATTTGTGAGGTATGATACTTACATTTACTTAACAGCCGACTTCCTAGGCCACTATTCGTAGTCAAATCTTATATTTATTCAGATTAGACTATCTAAAATTCAGATTAAACTAACCTTCAGATTCTTTGTAATTAATAAAACGAACTGCACAGTACAACTAACACTATTAGTATAACTAACACTATTAGTATAAGTATCTGAAGATACTTTTATCAAAATATAGAGAGAGTTTATATTATATACATGTAAATTTATATAATATACATTATTAAATACATTTTCACGATATAACTGAATATTTTTCTCTTTTTCAGATTTAAACACAAATCTTCGCATAATGCATAAAATATAAGAAAATCAATCCAGAATCTTTTATTTTACGGAAAAGAAAAAAATGAACCTAAATACATGCAAAGTCTTTAAGGACTTTGATTGGTATAGTTTCTTCTGCATTATGCGTACAGATGTAAACGACGGAAAAATTTTAAAAATAGTTAAAAAGTTAAAATATAGTTTAATGTTGATGGCTATATAAATATATCTTATCTTTCACTATTATTTGAATGATGTTTTATATTGTGCTTTAATTTTAAAAGTTAAGTAAGTGTTCCATACTTGTTTCGTGTTTCAGGGAGATGAACACTAATCATTCACTGTGGTTTCGTTTATTGTTTAATATTACAATGAGTCACAAAGTCTTAATTACGCACTATCAGTGGAAATGTCCGCATTAACGCATCACACTGTATCACGACGAATATCGTTCGTGTAGAATTCGATGCACTATTGTTGCAACGAATAACGTTCGCATGAAAGTTTGTCTCGTTGATATCGACAACGCCTTGGGGCTGATGCCCTGAGTCGATTATCGAATCGTGGCCGGATTATCACTATAACGCCTCAACAGGAATTTCCTTGAATCGCGATCGCGCACGCAACACTTTCTCTCGAAATTTCTATACGCGGACCTTCGAATTCGCGAGCGATCCGTCTCCGTACTCGGTTCCTGATGGAATGGAATTCTCCACGCCGCAACGACCCCCCATGGACCCTCGATCTCTCTTCTGATTGGTTTCCGAAAAACCTGGAGACTACGCGAAGCGGCGGCGGCGTTTCGGACAATCACAAGCGGATTAATCCTCATACGCGCCGACCACCGCCTTGATCCGTACCGACATCATGTTGTCTTCTTCTGGAAGTCGGTTCTCTCTACGTCTGCACATGTGTTCGCGTACGCGTCAACGAATGATTTATCGGTCTGTTTTGATAGATCTAATCCGACCACGATTTCTTATTGACGTGCACGCCTGTATAGAGCTCTACGCAACAATACTGTTATTAATACAAATAATACTCTATTAGACTAAGGGCCGATTATTCCATCTTGGTAAAGTTTACCTGTTAGGTAAATCTGGTAATCCACGCACGTGATTGGATATTCTTGCTACTTACCTAACAGGTAAACTTTACCAAGAAGTTGGAACAATCGGCCCTAATTAACACTGTTTTTGTCGTATACTGTGATTGTATATATATATATATACAGGGTGTTTCCAAATTAAATCGCAAAACTTCGGGAGCGTGTAGAGGAGTAAAAAACTAAGAAAAAAAGTCCTATAGACATAT
>NW_017256212.1:21135-41986 GCF_001594055.1 Mycetomoellerius zeteki
TGTTTGACAGATGCAATGCTTGTATTGCTGCAAGAGGTGCACATTTCGAACAAAATCTTCATTAAAAAGTTTATAAATAAAATAATTAAAATAATAAATTAAATATATTTTTTTCTTTTTTCGTGATTTCCTGCGAAACAAAGCAAAAAGGAGCATATGTCTATAGGACTTTTTTTCTTAGTTTTTTACTCCTCTACACGCTCCCGAAGTTTTGCCATTTAATTTGGAAACACCCTGTATATATACTGTGTGTTGTACATATTCTAAATTTAAATTTGTGAGACAACAAATTTGTGATTCATCGAATCTCTAATTACTCTTGAATCATTGGGTGTATTCAGTACTACAACCGTTCACCGAGCGCTTGCATCTTATTGGTATATTTTGTTAGAACTAAAAATATAGACCAAACAGATACAAGAACTCACTGAGCGCTCAGTAAGCGGTCGTGGTACTGAATGCACCCAATATTATTTTAGGATGTTGTCTTAAAATAAATAAAAAAAAGAATACAAAATAATTAAAATATAGAATACAATTATAACCAATATGCAACGAAACAGTATCTTAAGCTTATAAAGTATTATCTGCATTAATAATATTACTTATTTAGCTTAAAGTATTATCTGCATTATAATAATATTACTTATTTAGCTTTTAAATATAAAATATCTACGTTCAAATAATTATATTGAAATAACTATATGTTTTTTTCATCAATTTTATGTAATTTGGTCAAAAGTATCGTTATTTACAGTTTAAAAAATTAGTTTTTTACTTGATACTTTTCTCCGAAGTAAAAAATATCGTTTTTTTACATCTCTAATTATGCGTTATGAGATATGCAAAAGTCTGTGTCTCAAGCTAGAGATCCTCGAGTATACTCTAAATAAAATCATACATATGTGAACATTGCGCTTTTCCTACTCCCTTGTTTTTAATATGTATTATCTTCCTATTATGTATTAGTACCTTACATTACGTTTTTCCTATTCCTTTTGTTTTTAATATGTATTATCTTCTAGTAAGTATTCAAACAAAGTAAAGATGCGACAAACATAAATTTAGCGAAATGAATATTATATATTCACTTAGTTAGATTTATGTTTGGCGCGTTTTATTTTATGTAAGTAGGAATAAAATACGATTGCGCCATTGATTGCGTCATATTCTTGCAACGTCGTCATCAACCAATCCCGTAGCGATTTCAATTCGCGCATCTCTTATACCCGTGTCACACTACGCATTTGAGACTGAGGATTGCGAATTGAGGATTAGAATTCAGCCAATTAGAACGAAACGGATTAAATTTAAAATTACCTGATTGATCGAATTCTAATCCTTAATTTGTAATCCTCAATCTCCAATGCATAGTGTGAGGCCGGAATCAGACTAGGCATTGAAGATTGAGATTGAAGATTGAAAAATTCAAATTTGACCAATCGAAACGAAAGGAGCTAAAATTTCTTTGTCCTTATTGGTCAAATTTCAATCTTCAATCTTCAACCTCAATCTTCAATGCGTAGTCTAAGGGCGGAATCAGACTACGCATTGAATACTGAGATTGAAGATTGAAAGATTGAAATTTGACCAATCAAAACAATAGGAGCTAGAATTCCTTTATCCTCATTGGTCAAATTTCAATCTTCAATGCGTAGTCTGATTCCGGCCTGGCACGAGAGTTTGGCCCTGCGCATAATGGAGGAAATATTAGGAACAGGAATAGATATTAAGATTTCAACCTATCAGAAACCGTGTATTCTGGTGTAACTGGTATCTGATAGGTTAAAATCTTAATATCTATTCCTGTTTCTAATATTTCCTTTATTGTGCGCAAGGCCTTATGCAAGAGTCTGTACTGCGGCCATCAAAGGTAAATTTTCACAAGCTGCTTAAACCGGCTGTTTCAGCGACAAAAAGGGTCACGTTATCAAAATGAACGCTTGATATTCGTCAATTTTGATCACGTGATCTTTTTTGTCGCTGAACCAGCCTGTTTAAGCAGCTCGTGAAAATTTACCTTTAAGCAGTGCTGTCAGTTAATTTCAGAACATACCCGTAAAAGGTGCAAGCCTGTAAGCGGCAAGTTTGCAGACGAGCGTATGTTAACCTATAATAATTCAAAATGTACATATCTTTGCAAGTTTTTTTATTATACTGTTATTTAAAGTAATGCAAATATTTATTTAATTTATACTAACATTTTGATAGTTTTTATTATTTTTACACAAACTGGTTTTTTTGTCAATATTTCGCGTGTATTAATTTCAAGAAATAGGTTTTCTCGGCACAATATGTATTTAACTTTTTTGTTTTTATATTGAATAAATAATTGTTAAATGTTTATTTGTTTTAGATTTATTTATTTTTTTGCAATGGATGGCGTGGACTTATTTAATGTATTTCTTGCAACACATAAAGTACAACTTCAATCTTATGGTATCCCACATTTATTTTGGAAAGTTTTACATAAGAAATTAACAGATCAGATTTATGATGCTGGTCTTGTCTTCCAATTGACAAAAATAGAATATGAAAATGGAGAAAGGCATGTTACAGAACCAATATGGAAGTTAATTGTATCTGCAGAGAATGGTATTTCTATTCAAAATTCTAATAATATTTATCTTATCGATCATGCATGGACATATGATGTCAGCAATGTTCAACAGAATTTAATTCAAGTTCCTGGCTTACTTGATCGAATGTGCATTCTCATGGGAGTAAATACAGAGTTGGATGAGCAGAAGAAAGTCAAAGATGTTACAAATGAAATGTGGCGTTACAATCAATCGTATTCGGTGAACTATGGAGAGATAGAAGATAGAATGCCAATATGGTACATTATGGACGAGGTTGGTTCAGCGATAAATCACAGTGATGAGCCAAATTTTAGAGCAGTGCCTTTTCTGTATTTGCCAGAAGGTGTAATTTATACGCTTCTATTTCCTATAAAAGACGTTGCCACAGGTGATGAAGTCACGAGAGATTTTGTGGAAGGTCAAACGAAAGATCCTGAAAAAAGACGTGCACTATTATTGCCTTGGGTTTACAGTAGTTTTGAAGATGAAAGTTTTGAACAGAATGAACCAGATACAGATTATTTTTTAACAGGTCATGTTCCTGAAAGCTTGCCGGAGAACTTGGATGTAATCAAGATAGATAATAGCAGAAAATTAAAGGTTTTTTCACAATACAGTTATGTGAATAATTACTTGACAGATCCAGCATTTGAAATTACCGACAACGAAGAAGAGGCAGACATATTATGGTTTGTATCTCACTACAAGAGGTACAAGGAATTAAATGCTTCTTTATTTCACGTTTTTGTAAATCAATTTCCATATGAGAATGTTTTGACGACAAAGGATCTTCTATCGATTGTATGCAGAAGAAAGGCAATGGATAAATTGTATGACTCGGATACTCTTGAAACTTATCCAGCATGGTTACCGACGACATATAATCTGAGCACGGAATTGGTACAATTTGTTGCTTATTTCATGCAACGAGCAGATAAGGATTTGGATAATCATTGGATTTGCAAACCGTGGAACTTGGCAAGGGGTTTAGATACTCATATCACAAATAATCTCTATCATATTCTACGGCTGCCTTGCACAGGCCCAAAAATTGTGCAGAAATACATCGAACGGCCAGTTTTATATAATAGATCGGATATTAATCAAGTAAAATTTGATGTGAGATACGTTGTGTTGCTCAAATCTGTAAAGCCGCTACGTGCGTATGCTTATGCAAATTTCTTCCTGCGTTTTGCAAATCAACCATTTGCACTGAACAATTTTAATGCTTATGGGCAACATTTCACTGTGATGAATTATACCGAGGAGAATCCACTGTTTCATGAGAAATGTGCCGATTTCATCGTAGAATGGGAAAATCAATATCCCGATTATCCTTGGAAAACTTATGTTGAGCCAAAAATTCTTTCCGTTTTAAGACAAACCTTCGAAGCTGCAGTCGTGCAACCGCCTCCAAAAGGAATAGCCGAAAGTCCGCAAAGCAGAGCCGTATATGCTGCAGATATGATGTTGGAATGGAGAGACTGCGAAATGCAGCCCAAGCTGTTGGAAATAAATTTTACGCCCGATTGCCAGCGTGCGTGCGAATATTATCCAGACTTCTACAATGACATTTTTAAATGCTTGTTCCTAGATATCGACAATCCAGAAGTTTTTCATGTATTAGATTCAATCAGCGAGTAATATCAGATTGTTTATATAATTTAAAATTATAATAATTTCATTGTTATTGTATATGTGTATGATGTATGTGTGTGTGTGTATGTATATATATATATATATATATACACGCACACACACACACACAGGGTGACCCATTTTAATCTATCACCCCAAATATTTCCGTTCCCTTGCATTTTACAAAAAAATATTTCAGACAAAAATTATATGGTTTCAAGGGGGCCATAAAATGATACCATTGGTTTGACCTTGGACAGTCGCTTAAAGGTCACATGAAGGTCACCTTCAATTTCTTAAATTAAACCCACTATTATTCATTACATATTCTTGTAGCTTATCTCGAGAGCTTTCCAAAACACTATAATAAAATATTTTTTCATTAAGTATTTTTCGAGTTATAAGGTTCGGAAGTTACAGTACAACCGGCATTAGCATTACGCAAGTTGTCCGACCGACGGCTAAAACCTCTTGAATGTTGTTCAGGATTATGTTCTGGATGATATTTGTCAAGGCCATTGCAGGCTGTACCTCTTATTTTCATTTTTGCACTAAAAATTCATTTTTACATAACCACCAATGGCTTGATCTTAACAAATGTTATCCAGGACATGATCCTGAACAACATTCAAGACGTTTTAGCCGTCGGTTGGACAACTTTTGTCTGAAATATTTTCCTGTAAAATGCAAGGGAACGGAAATATTTGGAGTGATAGATTAAAATGGGTCACCCTGTATAACACACATGCATATACAGGGTATAACTGAAATAACGTCCATTAATTATACAGTGCTATTCCTAATAAAAAATTAAGTCGAAAAGTCCTCTACCATTTTGCAATTTTCGCAATAGTTAACGAGATATTAATTTCGAAATATTGCTGAATAAACGAATAATTTATAGATATAAAATTATGTTAGTAGATTTATTAATAGATTATACCTAAATTATTTAAAACACGTGATCGTTTGTTACTTAAATGAATTCATATTCATGAGCGATGGAAATATATGTGATCATTGAACAATTCGTATTTCGAACTCATATTAATGTCGGACCGATGAATTGTGTCTATTTCATAATATCACTTTCGATATTTACATAGATTTCTAATTTAGCATTAATTACATTTACATTAACGACTGAATTGCATTACAAAATTAATTATATTTGTGAATTACGTTTCCAGGCAGTTTATGACTTTGCGTTATCTTTTATTCATTAAAATTAATTAGCATAAAGAATCCATATAGATTTAATTGTAAGTTTAGACTGGGATATGTTTATATGTGATTTCAAAATGAAGCGCCATGAATGAATTAGTTCGTAAAACGTGAGTGGATCGGCGTAGCAGTCGCGGCTTCTTTATCATCCATTTATTGTCTTTGGGAACAGCTTTTCGTTTCTCGGTTCTCTAAGTTCTCTTGTCTGTCTTGTCTCTAAATTGTAGAAACTTATCACGGGAAAGATCTTTGACAAAACAAACTTGTTTTTCTACTTGCAATTAGAAACGATCATCCAAGATGAGAATTGTTTGCGCTGCATTAAATTGTAAATATTCCTCAGAAAATGAGGATTCCTCGAATGTCACTTTTATAAATTTTCCCAACGATGACACGTAAGTACAGTATTTTTTCCGATAGGTTAATTATTTTTAATGACGCTTAGATAATTATTAAATTTATTTTGCTTATTTTATCATTGCTCAAAACTACAGTTATTATACTCATTGTTTTATAATTTGAATCTTGACAATAACTTTTATAGAGCCAAAGTTTGGGCAGAATGTTGCGGCAGATCGGATTTAGCTACAAAATCAAATGCGGAATTGCATTTGAATTATTACATCTGTTCTCACCACATTGAAGATCGCTGTTATGTAAGCAAAACTATTCCCATTGTTGTAGAAGAAGGTACCATTCCTACTTTATTTAGGACTGACTTGACTACTGACGATGAAGACCCCATAAATATGTTTCATAAGGCACAGCATCTCCAAGAAATAGATGACAGTGTGCCTTTAACATATTGTGATATGAATGTTGAGATAGATGAGTATCATAATATCTCTGTTAAATTTACCAATTTATGTCGAATCTGTGGGACATCCACTTTGGATGGAATAGATATCTTTGCAAGCAAGGGCATAGAACTTAAATTAAAAGAAAGAATAAATTTACATATGCCTATCTCAATTGACATGAACGATTCATTACCACAGAAAGTATGTACTGATTGCTGTAATAAATTGGAAGTTGCACATTCACTGGTCGTCTCATGTCTTAGGACTGACATGCGCTTAAAACAATTTCTAAATATTGACAAAGAGGTAAGAACTAGTATAACATTAGTCGATTATAATTATAAATATTTTTATAAGTTACATTTATTTATCAAAAATGTTTTTGAAACATGTTTATTGTATTGATAAATGTTTTGTTTTGCAGCCAGAATATGAAAATAAGTACAATGCATTGATTGATGAATGTTCCTTGGAGATAGTCCAAGAAATGTGTATGGATGATAATTTGCATCCTAATTCATTTACTATAAATAAAATGATAAACTCTGATTCAGAAAGTTTAAGAGGATTAGAAAATGGAGAATGTACTGAAATACAGAATAATAATTTTCAGAACATTTCAAAAGATGTGCCATTAGAATTAAATACTCTAATCCAAACTTGTAGAGAAGTTAACAGTAAAAGTAATGCAAATGAGACTATCACAGAAGAGATATTAAACTTGCAACAAGATAAGATTCAAAATGGAAGTCTTAGCGTTATGTGTCTGCAATGCCAAACTTTCTGTGAAACACAGGAAATATTTGAAAATCATAAAATAGTTTGTAATAAGGAGCAAAATGTCTCTGAACATGTAGACATGTATAAAACTGCAGAAAACAGGAACGAGAAACTTGATCGTGAAATAGAAAATTCCCAGACATGCAACAAAACATTTGATGGTAAGCAAGTTATTGATAAAAACTGTGAATCAGTGCATTGTACTGTTTGCAACCAAGCATTTAAATGTCATCAGGATTATGATGATCATAAACATCTTCATGGAAATCTTACCGAAACGAATAAAAGATGTGGTCATTGTGAAAAAGAATATCATAACAAAAAAGACTTGTTAATACATATCATGGAATCGCACGAGGGACGATTATTATTTAAGTGCTGTACATGCGATAAAACATATGAGAAGTGGTCTAGTTTAGATATTCACGAAGCTACTCACAGAGTAGATAAACCTTATCTTTGTGATCTGTGTGGAAAAAGTTTTAAACATTCTAATAATTTAAGGGGTCATAAAAGAATTCATTTGGACGAAGCTATAAAGAAAAGACACGTGTGTGAGATCTGTGGCAATGCGTTTAGATCACGGTAGTAATTGAAGAAATTTATACTCAAAATTATTCCAACTAAATTCAGAAAAACAAGAGGATTATATTTTATACAACTTGTTTCTTGTGTTTACAGATTTCATTTGCGAGAACATATGAATCAGCATGATGACAACAGACCCTATTGTTGTGAACAATGCGGCAAAGCTTTTTACAAAAGGATTCAATTGCGACAACATAAATTATCGCATGGCTCTAATAGGCATACATGTTCGATTTGTGGTGCAACATTTAATCGTAGAGGGAACATGATCGCACACATGAAACGGCATAATAACGATAATGGAGGATATAGATGCAGCGTAAGTATTTTATAAAAACTATAAATTATTATATATTTTTTGTCTTTATACATTGATATCAACTATATCCTCATCGAAAATTAATAATTAGAAATAATAGGAAAAATTGTACATTTTATTATAGGTTTGTGCCTACAAATGTAAATCTATGAGCGAATTAAAGGTACATAGGAAAAAACATACCGAGGAGGAAATAGTGGACAGCATTAAGAAGAAATGTACCGATAAGCAGATATGGCGTTGTAACATTTGTAATAAGATATTCTCGAAGCGCGCCATTTTGTTAAATCACGAGCGCGTACACGAAGACGATAAGTTTTACGAATGTGATGTCTGCGGCAAGAAATTAGCAAGTAAAAGCTCGTTAATGTATCACAAGAAGTCGAAGCATTTGAGAGAGAAGCCGCATATGTGTCATTATTGCGGAAATTCGTTCGTTTCGAAAGAGGCGCGGTTGATTCATGAAAGGATACATACCGGTGAACGCCCTTACATTTGCAAGGTGTGCAATATGCAGTACAGATGCTCCAGTAATCTTAGCCAGCACATGAAGATCCACACGGGTCTGAAGCCGCATAAGTGCCATTTTTGCGACAAAGGTTTTACGCGCAAAGGCGCGCTAACCGTACACGAGAGAATCCACACGGGTGTTAAGCCTTATTCTTGCGAGACCTGTGGTAAAAACTTCTCACAGAAGAATGACATGTTAAAGCACGTCAAACGCACAACTGCAGATGGATGCAGCGCGGTTAGTGTAACCAGATCTTTAAACGAAAGTAAAAATATGTTAAAGCACACTGTGACACACGAGCAAGATTCCTTAGTAATTTCGAATATCAATGCATGACATTCTTCAAGTTTATGTCAATAGCGTCTCTTTGGAAATTAAATAATTTTGGTAGTAATGACGATTGTATATATAATACGATAAACATCAAAACGTATAAAAAGAGCAAATTAAAATCCATCTCTGTCAAGTTTATTATCGAAAAAGGTATAAAAAAGTTGTACTTGAAGACGCTAGTACTCCCTATAAACTTTTCTACATGCAATATCTTTGCTAAATTATTTTTCTCATTTTAATTAGGCTTTTATATCTCATATGTTACAGTCTCCTGATTAGTACAAGTTCTTCAGAATGCAAGAAATCATCGAATTTTTCACTGAATATTTATAGAAATGGAAGCTTTAAGTTACTAGCGAAGGGATGACAATATAGAGATATTCTAAGAATATAAATGCAAGTCAGATAAGATTATTTTATGCTGATGAAACAATATTTCTGTCTGGTTACACTACTCTCATTGAAGATATGCATTGTTGAAAGACTGATGTGCTTGCTGACTATCCAGAAGCAAAGAGATTTTATGTGATTGCAAGTGCCAGAAATTGAATATGTCAATATTTTCTCGATATGTAAGTATAGTAAAGAAATTATTGCCTTTTTTATCTAGACAGTCCTTATCTAAAAGATCAACATCTAGTATCGCATTTATATTTAAATTCAAATATATCCTATTTTATTATCTCTATGATGAAGCTAAAATAAATATTTGTTATATCTAATATGAAATCCCTAAATTGTCCAGGTGTTCGAGAAGCTGCACATCAAGCTTCGTAAAGATCATATCTGATTTATGATGATTTGATGGAGTCTGATGCTGGTATTTTCAAAAAATATTGTAGTCTGCTAAACCGAATTGCATCGATATCTATAATACGAGAAAATGAAGATCATGACTTTACAAATCATGACTTAACTTTATAAACAATACTCAAACTGGCTTGGGACGCAATCATCTGAAAGCGTTCATTTATATCTTGATAGCCTTTCCGCATTGCTGAAAGATAAGGTGCAATAAAAGTCATTGTTATATATAGAATAATACTCTTTATTGTTTTTGATAGTTGTTGTTTTTCATATCGTGCGCTGCAGTTTCTTTTTACTCAACTTTTGTCATTCAATATCCAGTTAAACGACTCCCCGACTTTTACTGTCAGTTCTGCTGCTAATATATTTTGGTAGAACAGTACGTGATACAACTCCACGATTTTAGAACAAAGAGAAACGAAAGGAAATGGCGACACGCCCGATCACTCGCGAACACACGTGTGCCGTATTATTCGTCGACCGCATATAGGACTAGAGTAATTGCGATTTCTCTCCCGTGTAACACTTGTTCGCCGATTATATTTTTTTTCTTCTCAATTCCTAAATGATCGAGGAGCACACGTGCTTTTTTTGTGCGCAAGTAAAAACGTGGGCCCGATCGAGTCGCGTGCGATTTCGTCTTGCTTGCTCGAACGGCGACGACCGACGGCCGGTGGTCTTTCTTTTAAAATTCGTCATATTTGTGTTATAATTTTGTTTTTTTCCCTCTTTACAGTTTTTTCTTTTTAGACTCAACGGCCTCGCGATGCCACGCTCTTCTTACGTTATGATCGAGTGAGCGGCGCGTGGATCTCCGGCTCTGTTAAAACGCGCGTACCCGGCACGCGCGTTGCGAGCGCACGGCGTCAGGGTCGAATCAAGGCGGACGACTCGAAGAGAATTCATTCGAAAGCACGGAATAATTTTCAGCGATGTCTCCGCTCGATCGCTCGGTTAGTCGCGGGCCTCGTATTCATTCGCGAACGGAAGCGAAACGGCACCAAAGGTGCTGGGACAGCGGGGGAGAACGCTTCCGGGCTCTCGCCGTCCCGTCGCGACGACGGGCGCTAACGCACTTCCGGAAAGCGCTTGTAATCCGGATGATCCGAAAGTGCCGCTGTGCCGTGCGTTTGCTCGACGCGGCCGACGACACCGCCTCGACTCGCAACCGCCCCTTTTTTCTTCCATTTTTACCCCATATTACTCTCTCCTCTTCTTTAAATTAATTATCTCTGTCTCTCTCTCTCTCTCTCTCTCTCTCTCTCTCTCTCTCCTCTCTCTCTATCTCTATAACCATCGTTCTTTGCGCTACTATTTACAATGTACAATCGTGCATCTTTCCTGCCCTAATTTCTTACGACAGCGTCGAGTCGCGCGCGTCTGATCGCTTTCCAATCGACGGCTTTCTCATCGTCCCTTTTTAACCTAGAACTTTTGCTTCTCGTTTACAACCTTCTAAAGGGACGAAAGAACCGAGTCGAGGGTAAATCAGTTCGCATTTGACTCAAATTTTATATAGTACGCAAAGTAAATGATTCTCGATCAGACGTCATTGACATAATTATAATTTATGCTGTAACATAAGCTCAGTATGTTGAGACAAATTACAAATTAATATATGAATTGTTTTCGTTATTTCTAAGAAAAATATATTCTAGATATGATACTTCCGTCAAACTTTATTTTAAAATTATCTTTGTTCGTAAAGTCGTTTCGAAAAAATTAGCTAAATACGAAAAAAGGAAAAATTTTTGATGAGTATTATTGAATTGCCACGAGTCGTCATAAGCGCGAATGAAAATAAATTTCATCCGAATATCACCGCAACGAGGAGGAAGAATCGATCGCCGCGCGAACTCGTCGCCGCCTCATATTATTTATCAAGATAAATATATACATATATATGCATACAATAATAATAATAATCTTATACACATATACACGCACACGTACACGTATACGCATACATATATATATATATATATACATTTTTTCTTTAATATATAATATATATCTTATTTATATATATATTTTCTCAATATTAAACTTATTATATCCTCTTTTTCATTTCGCTTAAACGTATCTTCGCGCACGTGCTATTTATACTATTTACAAACGCCTCCATCCGGTATCCCATTAAAAAAAAGAGAAAAAAAAGGGGAAAAGGTGAAAGGGAAGAATGGGAAGAAACGCGATAACCGTCAGAGTATCGTGTCGCACACACACCGCTGTCACTTGTATGCACGTCGGCGTGCCGAGGACTCCGCGCCGCGGCCTTGCCGTCGCGCTTAACAGCCGTAACTTTCTCCCTTCGGCGGTTTTTAGGCACTTCACGAGATACGCGTGTCCGATCGCGAGCTACGCGTCAGCGTGTAATCGCGAAAAGAAAAACAAGCAAAGCTCCACGTACCGATGCCGGCAGCGCTCGCACGTTCTCGCGCTTTCGCTTCTGCGTGGGAGCCAAAGCGACGCTGGACCACCTCGCGAGGATGTTCATCAGCGTCCGTTTAAAGGTCTCAAAGATTTTGCGTATCTCTTGAACATTTGAGACGTCTGAAAATGTCTCGCAATCAGATATTTTTTTTACGTCGAGAAGAGACTCGCAGGCAAAAGCGGATTTCTATATTTTCTCTAAAGCTTATTCTATACAACTGCGTAAGCACAGTTGTAAGTGGCGTAATTGTAAGAATTGACCAATTACAGTCGAATATTTTCTTCATATTCGGCTGCATGATTGGTGAATTCTTACAACTACAATCACGTATAACTACACTCACAAATTAATTAATAGTAATTATAGAATAGGCTTAAGTGACACTTGATTGCAGATAATTTTTGTAGATTTAGAAATCGCGTGATGGAATTGATGAAATTATGTTTTTTTTTCTATATCATGATTTTTTCTATCAATTGTTATCTAACTATTACTTACGTGCGATTGCGAGACGCTGCTGGCGCGGAAGGTATCCAGTATTAAGCCCATTCTACAATTGCGTAAGCGTAATTGCAAGTGGTTGCAATTAAAGGCACGTTCACACCTTGAGGAAAAAGCAGAAAGCAGAAAAGCAGCTGATCAGAATTCGCGCTAGTAGTAAGTAGTACAGAAAGCCGAAATGTCGACTATCGGCGCGAGTTCTGATTAGCTGCTGCTTTTTCGCTTTCTGCTTCTCCGTCAAAGTGTGAACGCACCCTAAAAATTGACCGATCACAGTCGCGTATTCTCAAATCTCACTACTACGCTTACGTAATTACATAATAGACTTTACTTAACTTTTTTAGAAATATGCTTTACAAACTTTTGCGCTTCCGGACAAACGGAAGATACATAAGTAACCTCTTCGATCGAGATATATTAATATTGAACAACTTATATTTGCTCGATATTGATCTGTGATTTAATTATAATAAATGATTATTAATATTGAATTATTTTACTCGATCTCTCTCGAAAAAGAGAAGGAAGGATTTGATTTACGGAAACGTATGCGATTTAAGACACGTGCGTACGAGTCTCCGCTTCCGGTAGCTTCGCTCGGTTTTAACAATATTGTGGAAGAACAACGTAGCTGCTCCACCGAAAAACATAGTGAGCGAAATGTTGAAGTCAAATTATTATTCACCGTTTTACGAAAAAATCGGCGATTTACAACAACTTATGGCGACATACAACTCGTATTTAAAATTACAATGAAATTATAATTGAGGGGATGGACGGAATAAAGGCACAATTCTACTTCGGCCCTTTTTCTAGCAATTAGCTTTTTCATGTAATATTGATCGTAATAGAAAAGTATTGTAACATGTAACTTCTTAAAGACATTACATAAATTAATTCGATACTGTACTCATTTGTGTATAATAAAAAAATAGCAAGTTATTTTAATTTTTATTAATATCAAGATTTTACAATTAGGCCTTTATTCCACCCATCCCCTTAATTGTAATTGTAATGGCATGTGAGAAAAATGAATTTCTAGAAAAGAATATTGCTGCATTATCTTGTTTTTCCGCGGAGCAGTCAAACGCACACCGAATCCTTCCTTCAGCATATAACAACTGGAGGGTGAATCGAATTAGAAACAAAAAAACTTTCCTACCAATTCGTCTTCCGTTCGTCTCAATTCAGTCAGCGGAATGTCCCGGAGTTACGAACGTTCGAAAATTGAGTATTTTCCTAATTTCGGGCTAGACATTAAAGATTTAGATTTCCGTTTTATCTCAATTCGAATTTACATTGAATCACAATCCGGCGGATACAAGTTTCGTGAAACGCTAACGGCGAAAGATAGCCGGATGATCGCCAATGACAGCTTAGGATACTTAAGATCTAAGACGAACTTTCTCTCTCTCTCTCTCTCTCTCTTTCTCTCTGTCGGAAAGGAGCTACTCTCCCGCCTAATCACACTGCTCTTTCCCTGAGAGGTGCGAGCCCTTGCATCTGTACGGCTTGCGATTCCGTTCACCCGCCGTTACTAACGTTCGACGTCCAACGCGCATACAACGCATACGCAAAGGACCCGTGTGTGACACTCACGCGCAGTTAGACGCATGGGTTTGTACGTACGTTCTTTCCCTATCCCTAAATTCCCCGCAGCTTGTTAAAAGTAATATTGCTCGTCGTTTCCGCGGAGAAATCGCGCGAAGAAAGGGATGGGGAACATTATCATCGGATAAGGACGGTTTGGTGGAAAGGGGGACAGAAAGGGTTGGCGGAAGAGGGAAGATGCGCGTTTGAGAGAAGGTGTGCCAATCGTATGTGTGCTATAGTACAAAGTAGAAAATGGAACTCGAGGAAGGATCTTCGAAGGATAGTCGACACGCAGGGTGGGACGAAAGGTGTGAAGGGTCTCTTCTTTCTCGACGATTCGCGTTTATGTTTAAGAGCTTAGACTTAGTATAAGTAACGCATATTATATGTATATATATATGTACAACAAGTACCTAGCATATCTCGCGTATATCTTCGTGTATGTATAAATGTGCTGTGTGTGTTTTTTTTGTATGGTGTGTGTCGTGTGTCATATAAGAGAGAACATCATTATATATAATTACAATTTAAATCAACTCTATATCGCGATAATCATATCACCTTTTTTTACACACATACGCACGCTCCTTGCTCTCCCTTTTCTCTCGCACTCCCGCTTACTCACATTCACCCTCGCGTTTAAGTAATCAGTCGAGTCGATAAGTTACTATTATTACTCTCTTTCGTAACGTTAGACTTTCTTAAATCGTTTAGCTTTTAAGTATAGCTGCTCTTCAATGGATTCGTGGACGTTAAGGGCGAGATCGCGCACGGATTCACGCGAGAAGATGCGTCCGGGGGTCGAGCGAGCTTTTAAATCGACCTTAACTCCGAACGTTTCGCCTTCTTCACGCGCGCGCACGCCGCCCTCTCTCTAATTTATTTTATATATTTATATATATATATATTTATATATATGTGTGTGTACATATGATACATTTATGGGAGATCAGTGTCGCGCAGTGGCCACCGTGCGACGATCCGAAGGGGAGAACGTTATCCCGATCTCTAAAATGCAGGTACATTTGTCGACGTCGTATGTCGAGACACAAGATATCCACACGAAGGCGTCGGCGTCTCGCGTTAATCTCCTTGGGACGCGTCATCTATCTCTTACACACATAAACACACATATACACACGTGCGATACACAAACAAACGTATGCTCGACGTGGCCTGTTGCACCCCATTCGTAAATATCTTCCTTTATGATTTTTCAATAATTCTCTCTTTTCGATATTGCAAGGATGAAGGGAGATCTCTGACATCTTTAAAAAAAAATGTAATTTTTTAAAATCTCGTTATAATTAACTACGGTAAATTTCATTAGACTTAAAAATTTCATTTTTTATTTTTAGTACTCATTTTATACCCCGTTTCTCTCTTCTACTTGGCGACAATTTTAGCGTATAATAAGTTCTCGTATTCTCTCTTCCTGTTTTTTTTTTTTAAGACGTTTTTAATTTTTTAATATTTTTATATTTATTTATTCATAGGAAGTTTCATGGTTATTCTAATAAAATAATTAATGCGGAGTTCGCATTTAAAATCGAGTTATACTGACCCACGTCATGCATTTTAGGGTTAATCCGTTGCGTTGAAGCTTAATGGACTTTGAAAACCTAATGGACTACTTTGCATGCTTAATTTTCACATTTCAACTTGCGATTAGACTTTGTGATTGAGACAATCACGGCATATATTTTCCCACTGAATCGCGATGAAAAAAATGCTGAAAGAATTCTAAATAAATATTACTATTCGCTGAAAAAATAATCAGTGCACAGATTGCTATTATTAATCAGTGAGCGTCCACGTTAAAAAACACGTGTCGCTTTAAAATAAAAATAAATATATATCTTCATCTACACTTTACACACATGTATATGTGTGTGCGTGTGCGTTTATATCCTATAGAGATATAGTGTAAAAATCAAGGTAGACAAAGATGAGATCTCGTAAAATCGCTATATGAAAATAACTTTTATTCTGCTCGTAATGTTCTTAAACGGATGCACTCACTGATTAAACCGCATATTTTAAGCTCAAACACATCCCACAGTTTCAACGCAAATGTTTCAACCCTCTCATTCATTGTTCTTTTACTTCCTCGCAACATGTAAACAATTAATCGAGACCCAATTGCACCAACCCGATTCAACCTGTTTAATAATTTGCTGTACGTTCATAAATTACGACTTTATTTTTAATGCGATGGACGTTTCAGCTTATGTTAAGTCCCGTAATCGCATATGTCAATGTATCAGATAAAAATGATTGCCAGGTATTTCCATTTTAAGAGCATTATGTAGGATCCGATTAATTTTTTAATAGATTCAGGCCTTTTAATTAATAATCTCCCGACACACGAGATGAGATACTCAGGACAAGCAGAATCTACGCTGGATCGGTGGTGCCGAAAGTATCTCAAGTTCAAGACGCCGACATCTCCGACTTACATCGTATCACGCTTACTACGGCAGGACACGCGTCACGACGACCCCGAGCGACGGACGCTACGAGCGATCCGTGCGAATTCGGTACGTCTTCGGCTTAATGTATGCCCGTGTCTATGTGTCTCTGTGTATGTATATATGTGTGTCGTGTATCCAGAGGATAGAAGCACCAGGATGTAGCTGCCCTGTAGCACCGTACGACTTGCGTGCACTCACACTCGCACGTGTCTCCTCGTGTAATATAGGCCACGGCAGTCGTATGTATACTGTCTGTTTGTCTGTATGTGCGTGTACGTGTGTGTGTATGTGTGTGTGTGTATATATATATTGTTGAATGCATGTCCATGTATATATATATATGTATATGCGCGAGTAGCGTATCGTCGGTGATTATCATCGATTGTTCCTCCCAGAGACGCGGACCTCGACATCGCACGCCATTCCACGAAGAAAATCCCTCGGACGATCTGAGGCTGCGAACGAGAACGGCGAGGGAGCAGAAGCTCCCCAGGCCGGAAGACTTCGATCGCAACGTTCTCGTTGGTTTTTCCAGCCTCGAAGAGAAAGTTTCTTCGTACTCGACGTAGCCAATACCATTTTCTCTCTCTCTCTCTCTCTCTCTCTCTCTCTCTCTCTCTCTCCTGTCCGTTCTCTCGAATCTCTCTGTAGATTTTCTTGTACATCTTAATCACCTTCGGAGGATTCGCACATGGATTTTTGAGCACTTGCAAATGCAAGTGTAGAAACATTATCTCAATCTTCCTAGGATCTCATGTATTGAATTGTTATTACACGCTGTTGAAGAGTTGATCATTATCGACAGTTCTCTCTGAAATCTTGAGATACATTATCTCGAGGCATGTGTAAATTACGCTTGCACCTGGTACTCGAAATTCCACGGCGGAGATGATACACACGGGTCTTATGTACGGTAGCTTAATACGAAAGTTATCATCCGAATATTTGTCAGGACACCAGATCATCGCGAATAGCAGCACCTGTCGACACGTGGACAGTAAAGGCTTTCTTTCCCTTATCCTCTCTTCTTCTCTCTCCCCGTTCTTAACTCGTTCGTTAAGCCCTCAGAGCGCTCTATTTTTTCTGCACCTGCGGATGCCGCGTGTCATGACGCGTCCGTCCCTCGGGGAGCAGAACGTTGGGAGACACGTTGATTAGCGATAGTAATAATAGTAATAGTAGTAATAGTATTAGAGTAAGAGTAGTAATATAGTATTACTAGCAATAGTAGCGATAGTAATAGAAGTAACAATAACGATAGTGAGGGGGGGAGGGGGAGGTAAATAGTTTCGGGAGGGATGGTAGTAGAAGTAATGGTAACGGTAGGGTCGGTAATGGTAGCGATAATGATGGAGTAGGAGCGGTGGTAAAAAGAGCGGAGGAAGAACAAAAGTGTCACAGAAGGTCTTGTATCGGTATCGGTGTACGTGTCCATTTGTATGTATTAGTGTATACACGTGTAATTGACGCGACAATAAATTAACGCGAAACAGAAAGTGAAGGCGGCTCCTCGAGAGTCGCCGGCCGGACGTCGAGCGCTCCAGAGGGTGGACGAGAGATCCATATTCACCACCGCCTCTCGCCCGCGCGCCTTTTCAGAATCCACGGACTGCGGATCGCGAGCGGATCTGCGTTGGCTATCGCGGATTTATTTGCCCTGCGGCGTTAGCGGATAGAAATCGATGAGATGACTCAACGACGTCAAAGTCGAGGGCTATGATCCTACACACATCAACGACTCGTGCGTACTACTGCTGCTACCAACGTTGCTGACGCCGGCGCTTCCAATGACATTGCTATTACCGCAGCTGCTGCCGCAACTACTCCCCGACGACATCAGGTGTTGCTGTTGCTGCTGCTGTTGCTGTTGGTGATGATGATGTTGATGGTGATGATGATGATGGTGGTGGTGGTGATGATGATGCTGTTCCTGGGTCGTCGTTGTACTTCTCAGAATATCATCCGCTGAAAGAGGCGTCAGTTTCCACCCGGGCATAAAATCCAGGTCGAGGTCGGGTCCAATGTCCACATCCAGTAATTCGTTGTTGTTGAGCGGGTCGAGCGGCGATTGACTCGATAAAGATAGTACACTACCCCAATTGATCGATCGGCTGTCGTCGCTGTCACCGATGCCAGAATCGACGTCGGTCTCGCCCGACGACGTTGGGGGCACAGGGAAAGGTGTTAACCTACCCTGTTCGGGCGGTTGCAGTTGAGCGATTGGCGCCGGCACGACCGGCTCCATAGGTGGTGGACTCCTGTCCCTTTCCATCTCACGTTCCAAGTGTCTCAAAGTATTGCAGATCAGTACCGATCGGTGGAGGCTCGGATCCGGGAATTGGCGGTACCTGGCGAGTTTGCACATCGAAATGTTAAGCACGGCGAGCCGCCGTTGCCTGTAGCAGGCCCGGCCGCGCCGACACCAGCTGGACTTGGAACCTTCGCAACACCGCTCGTTCGCTCGGTAACTCGAACCGAGCTCCAGATAGCTCTTGCCATTTTCCTCTCGACGTATCGTTGGTGGCTCGTAATGATGAAGGGCGCCCCATTGCGGTTGAGATCTCGATAGCTGGCTATAACCGTTACTGCCGATAGGACTAACGGTGGCGCGCTGATGGTGATAATAATGTTGCGTGTGATGATGCAACTGTGTCACTGTGGACGAGGCCGATGTCGAGGATGACGCCGGCGATTGTTGTTGTTGCTGCTGTTGCTGTTGTTGCGACTGCTGCTGCTGTTGCTGTGCCTGTTGCGACGATTGGGAAGATGGATGGTGTTGCGACGGATGTTGCGGGGATTGCTGCTGCTGCTGTTGCTGCTGCGACTGCGGAGAACTCGTCGTCGAGGGCTGGCACGAGTTCGTCGCCTGTAGGCAGGGCGAGCTCACTTCCATCTCGTAATACGACGTCGATGTCTGGTTCAGGGGCGGCCCATAACTGTCGTCCATCGCCCACCAGCTACCATCCACGCGTCCGAGCTTCGACGGACTCTCGCCTAAGTCCATGTGGAATTCCATACAGCCGACACCACCCTCCAATTTGCGTTTTCCTGCCGTCGCCTGCAGACCCATCATTGCACAACTCTGAAAAAAACCACAAATCGCTAACATTAGTTCCATGTATTTCTTCGCGCGCATCCAGCTCTATCTGTACAAAAGACGTGTAGCTATTGCTGGTCTTCAACTACAGTTATGAAAACTACATCTAAGTTCTAAAGCGTCCTATTTGCAGCATAGAATGCAAGTGAATCTCCGCCTTATGGCGATTGATAAAGGAAGGTTCAAAGTTTTTTTACCTACAATTTAGAATCTCATAGTACCAATCGTACATACAACCGTTTAAAATTTTCGCTTTGAGTCCAAATAACCAATATTGTAATCGAGAGTTAGGTATAATTCCATTATATTCAGCCGCGCTACAACTAAATTTGTTAAGGGTCAGTTAGTTATCTCAAAGTTATTCGTCGGTGTTGATGCAACAAAGACGAATAGGCGCGTTTAGTTTTGCGCGACGATCGGAGGCGAGAGAGTAGGCAAGAGAGGACGTGACTCAGACGCTCGGCACTCCATCGGGGCGATGGAAAAAGTGACGTCACGCGACTCCTTAGCCCTGCCGGGAAGAAATCATCAGCGGAACGCGGACGATCGCTCGCTGGCTTCAGACTTCCAACAGCAGTTATCTTAGAAATACTCGCTGGCACTTACGACAAAGAAATCCACAAGCAAGACAAAGAAAAATTATACCTATTTTTTTTCAATACTTAATTTTATAAGCTGTGAAATAACAGTCGGATAACGAAATCATCTTCGTTTAAATAAAAAAAAAAAAAGATTTATACGCGTTTATCGAGTTTAATTCAATCAAAGAGTACCTTTATTGTTGAGCATTATCGATTTCTCCGTATTTTATTTCTTTGATATTAGAAATTGTATGGATCTTTTTCCTCGAACTGGGAATGAGGTCGAGACATGAACACCGGGATTATAATTTCTCTTCGTCTCGTCGATCGTAGGGCGGGTCGAACTCGCGTGCGTATCTTGGCGCCGCGGACCCTACGAAAGCAGTACCCACGCAGCCGTGGATGATTTACGCGCGTACGAGGTCGCGCGAGTGAAAGTAAGTAAATAATCGTTCCTCCCTCCAAGCCCTTGCTCACCTCGGAAGACAGAGAGACGCGTTTCTCCGCTGGCGGGAGCAAGAACGCGTTCTCGCGAGCGTGAGAAAGAGAGGCTGGGAGAAGGGTGAGAGGCCGGCGATGACGAAGAGGG
>NW_017256212.1:42016-44407 GCF_001594055.1 Mycetomoellerius zeteki
GTGCTCGGAGATACCGTGAGATGTCACCAGCGACATGTTTGTCGGCTGGTCGAGTCCACGTGGCCTCCACATGACGTTTGATTTCACGGAAGAAGGATAGGAAAGAGAAAGAGAGAGAGAAAGAAAGAAAGATATACATATATTATAACAGAAGATGCTGGAACTGTTACTCCGGCTGGAGACCAGACGAAAAAGCGACGATAGTCGCCAGGTCGATCGAAAAGGGTAACGACAGTACTTTTGGTCCCCTGAGCACACGGACGCATGAAATTCAAAATGAAGGAAGAAGATGCGAATCCACCCTCCCCTCCCCTTCTTCATAATCACGTGATTAATCTCATTACCGAAGTCGATTATCGTCTCTTTGACTTTCGTCGCTCGACTCGATTATAGAGCGAATTGCCACTTACCAAACTTTGATAATTCGCACAACTTTCATAAATTCACGTTAGAAATAGTTGCGGATACTATTCCTATTCCGAACGTTTCCAACTCACGGCTTATCAAATTTAAAGTCTCTCTTTTCCCCCCCTCTCTTTTTTTCTTAAGAAAAAGGCGCGTCTTCCTTTTCACGCAATACATAACTTTTGAAAGTCGACAATTGTGGAACGAAATTATTCTATAGCGTCTCGACAGTGTCGACAGTCTTCGACTTGACGCTTATGCGTTTTTTTATTTTGAAACGTTGGAATCATCGATGCGTGGTAACATACGTCTACTTTTCATAAGCGAGACCTGATAACAGCGTTATGCAGAGATCTGCGGAGCGTTCATCGTTTCTCTGTGCTGAGCGGCCGATGAAATATTAAGTTTCATTAATTTTCATATGGACGTGTATCCGCTGGTTCACAATAAAAGAGAGCCGCGCGCTCGAAACATTTTGTAAGCGAATTTCGTGCGCAAAACGGGACGATCTAATGGCTCGGGAAACAAACGTCACCGCGTTTCCATCGAACTCGGCGTCCGCACGTCATTACCAACGCCGCCTTGAGCCGCGCTATCAGCGCAACTCCGCTAGCGGTAGTGAACGATGTGGTGACCGAGCTTGTGGCGTACAATGGACTGGAGACTATAGGCAAAGTCAACGTGACGCGCAAATGTACGTTCCCGCTATTGCCGTTCTATTCCGTATGATTCCGTTATAATTCATAAATCAGCATTAAGAAATTCTAAATTCGATAAAATCGGAAAAGAAGTCGATAAATAAGTAACCTTTTCACGAACCCATTTCTTTATCGCGTAATTACGCGATGTGCGTAGATTACTATTCGAGTTCCGTGCTATTTAGCCTCTCGCAATCGAAGCCATAAAAATTTGTGTATAATTTTATACTCGACTGAGAGCGACCCAGTTTGTCTTATCAGTCAAGACAAGCGGACTTGGGCGGTGAGACTTCTACTCCGAGCGTTTTCTACTTGCCACGCAGTAGTTACGTTCCTGGCCTGACTCGAGTGTCTCTAGCGGCAACAGCTCGGCTCTTGCGACCGCGTACATCCGCCGCAGCCGGCCGTAGCGGCCTACTTGGAATATGACTCGCTCGCGGAGATTCTCCTTCCAACGCGACGTGGTCAACCGGCCAGCTCGGAGCTCCGAGGAACGTTCATGGAATCATCGCGGAGGAAAAACCGACGCGGCGGATCTAATCTCGCCTTCTAGCGTTCGAGAGAATGACGCCAACTCTTTTCCGAGCGACTCTTTCTTTTTCTCAAAACTACATTCTTTTTCTAAAAGTGACATTCGCTGCGACAGCTCACTTTGCGGATCCTTGAAGGATCTATATAAAGACGTTTCGAGCAAATCCGAGACGAATAAATGAAATTATAAATTTAATCATTCGAGGAAATGTCTCAAAATTTTTGTTGCTTTGAATTTACTGATCGATATAAAAATATCTCTGACATTTTTATTCTACTCCTTGCGTATTTCACGTCGATAAATTATGCCTCGCGAATAATACGAACTGCTCGTCCGAATTGTTGAAACGATTCGCAAGTTTCAGATTATCACGCGAAGATCAGTGTAAAGCGAGTGAATCTCGATGCACGTTGATCTATGTCGTGAAAGTGCGTTGAGAGGTAAATTCGTGATAACGAGGGTACGCGTAACGTGGGTTAATAATTTCGTCGATCGGTGAAACTTGGCCGTTGTCTCCGGATTACCTCCCACAGGGAGTAGTACGCAACTCGGGGGTATGATAGGTACTTGAAAATTTCGGCGAAACTCGGCGAATGGGGCGCGCGCTCGACTGTGGATGCGGCCGTAATCTCCGGCGTCTCCTCCTCTTACGTGCGATATTTGCGAAGCGTGACCGGGCACTTGTTGAATCGACAACGGGAACGGGAACAAGAGGAAACCTGGGGGGCGATGGAGAAAGGAGGCGCGAGAGGGAAA
>NW_017256212.1:44472-103215 GCF_001594055.1 Mycetomoellerius zeteki
GGGAAAGAGAAAGAGAGAGACCAGGGCAAAGCGTATAGTGCGGGAGAAAGGGGCAGGAGAGACGGATGGACGGTTGGAGGTAAGATGGTTAGGAAAAGGAGGAAACGCAAGGGGATGAGGGAAAGGAAGAAGAGGTACACAAAACGTGGGAGGAGGGTGACCGCGAAAGAGGGTTAGGGGGTGATTGAGAAGGACTCGAGGGTGAGGCGACGCACAGATGGGACAATAGGGGTGAGGAAGGGATGGAAGGAGGAAATACACTGGGAAGGATTAGTTGTATGTGGCGATAATACGCGGTTCTTAACCGGCCGTAAATCAGAGTTGAGAGAGCCGCCACACCCCGCGACGCTCCTTTTCCACTTGTGAAATCCTCGTTGCTTGCATCTCGTTTGTAAACCTCGCAGCCACGCGTCTATCGGCAGGGGTTAATGTGGGGCTTAATAAGGGTTCCGCTCCCGCGATTCAAAGGATCGTAATGTATCACTGATATCCGATTCTTTTATTTGTGATATAGAAATACAAAGGAAAGGACGGTTTTGTTGAAGTGATCTACAAATTTAGCTATGATACAGATCTGAAAATAATTTTGTTGGATTATCAAAATAATTATGTAGGACGCCCAAACTGGTGTTGGAATGTCCAAACCATGGTCGCCACGAATTCCTCGTTCTAAAATTCCATAATTTTCCCTGATTTCGAGACAAAATTTCATAATTTTCCCTGCTTTCAACATTATGAAAATTCTTTTTGTATTTTCATTCTGATCTGGAAACCGCTAAATACTTTGTTGAAAAAACAATTTAACATAGTTGCAATGTGAATTACTATTAATGTTACTGATACTGCTTGCATTTAATTGTTAAGTTAGTAATATTCCAAAACTGCGTAGATGCGATGTGTGCGTATCAAATTTCTTTAAGACCAAGAATTTTAATTTTCCAAAACATTTCTTGATTTTTCCTTGATTTCCCCGATCGTTTTCAATTTCTCTGATATTTTCTTGATTTACAATTTTGCGGCAACCCTGCAAACTTTTTACAGTATTATTCAGCATGCTTGAGATTTCTACGTAATTATTTTAATGATCAAATAAAATTATTTTTAGATCTGTGTTTAACTAAACTTTTAAATACTTCACTAGAATCTTTCTTTCCGTGGTCGGCTTATCCGATCGCGACCGCTATTTTATACGACGTACATTCCAACGCGTGCGTGCACGCGCTTCTTGACTTTCGTACAAGGCTGAACGATCCTAAGGGCTTCTCTGTGTCACGAATAGTCGCATTCTCGCGTCGCAGTCTATCGGCGCGATCGAGCTGCATATAACTCACTTCGATATCGATACTCAAATATAAAGGAAGTCATAGATTCCGCGCGGCAACTTTGACGTCGAGTGATAAAACGATCGGGATTCGCCACAAGCGAGCAACAGGCGTCAAACGAGTGAGGGAAGAATAACGAAAACACAGGGAATAAAACCCGGCGAAGTTTTATCGCGGTTCGAACTCGAGACGAGTGGGATACGCGGTAACCCGAGGTGCGTCGC
Organism: Mycetomoellerius zeteki; assembly: GCF_001594055.1. Taxonomy (NCBI): domain Eukaryota; kingdom Metazoa; phylum Arthropoda; class Insecta; order Hymenoptera; family Formicidae; genus Mycetomoellerius; species Mycetomoellerius zeteki. Next base: position 46,019 of record NW_017256212.1, read on the forward strand.
GGGACTTCGATAACCGCATAAATCGTTGGAAGGTACACAAGCGAGGGAGGATCGCCGCCAAAAGAATTCGTCGGTAAAAACCGATAAATGTGGATAATGTATTTAGAAGTGGAGGAGCCTGAATGCGACGAATCCGACGAATGTAATCCGCGGATGTCGAGAATAGACCAGTTCGTGCAGTTGTGTGTAGGATAAAATATAGATAACTTGTGGACAATTGAATGACCGATGTATCAAGCAGGAGTTGAAAATAGCGCAATCCCGACGAGTCTGACTCCTTTGAAGTAAGATATTTTTTTTAATCGATATTCGACACGTCTTCGCGAATAATAGAAAATTCGAACTATATAATTTATACACGTGATTCAAGCGACGACACGATAAAAGCGCCGATAGGAGTTTGGAGAGGTTCTAGATCTCACGGAGCGAGCGAGAGAGAGAGAGAGAGAGAGAGAGAGAGAGAGAGAGAGAGAGAGAGCTTTCGCTAATGAGCAAGAAATAACGGTGGCGGCGACAGATAAAGCTGTCGACTAGATTGGTCGACAATCGCAGCAAGAGATTGGGGACTGGCAAGTACGCGACGCAAGGCGAAACAAAAGCCAGACGGGTTACAAAAGTTGGGCGAATATACATGTGTATGTATATGCGAGCCGTTCTCGCGATGCGCGTCCGTCCGCGTCGGCTGAGAAAGGAACGTTTTTGTGAACGTGACGCGCGCGCGGCAGTGGCGCAAGGTAGTGACGGCGCGCGGCTAGTAAAATCCTAAGTGGAGAAGGTTCACGGTGGATCCGGCTCTGCTGGGCGATGAGGTAATGTTTGCCTCGACTCGGCTCGACTTGACTCGGTACGGCCGAGCCGAGTCGAAGCTATCTAACAACTCGTGTGACAGTGCCGAGGTTGGAAATCGCGGCGCCTAGATCTCGTCAACCTTAATCGGCGTTCCTGAGATTCAGTTCTTTCGTTAAGGGTAATCGCAATGATCCATTGTTGTATGCTGTTTATCTACAAAAAGCGACCATAGATATTTGCCGAAATTATTCATATTGTATCTTGAACAATGGAATGTATCTAAACAATAGAGTTTTTCCAAGTTATGACATGTATATATATTTCATTATAAAGTATGCTATCTTCGAAGATAAACAGAAGCTTAACTTTAATCAGATTTTTAAATCAGATTAGCGTGTGCGTTACTAATGTAATGACTATACATAAAGAGGTACTACATTAATGAATGCTCGAATGCGATGTGTTTAGAAAAAGATAAAAAATCATTTGAGCCTTGATTAAGCTTGAATAATATTTATTTGAACGATGTGTGTCCGATACGTCACGCGAGTCAAAGTCTGAACGCATGGCTCTTTCGAATATCAAGTATAAAAGTAGTACTTATAATTATGATTAGATATTATTGTATGTAATAATTGTAAACAAAATGATTTTTCATTAGTAAATAGGATAATTACGCTTTAAATTGATTCCAGATAGCGTCATTTTTCATTTTTGGCATTCGATATTACTTTACTTATTTATCAGTAATATATCAGATCATTTTTCAAGCTTATTTGACTTATTAATCTTAAATTTTTCGTAAAATAACTAAAACAATATATCGGTATTAAATAAATGTTTAAAACCATAGAAAACTAATGTACGACTTTTGAAGAAATTTTGAATAAAGACATTTGATATAAATAACTACGGTGAATGTTTCATTGATGATGATAGAGTCATTGATAATTAAAATATTGATGCTTGAAAAATATCAGAATAAAAAGATCTGATTTTTAGCTTCATTGTCTATTCTAATCTTTTCTAAATTTTTCTCTATTTTTCATCTTCTATATAAAGAAAGAAAGAAACAAGTATACATTATCTGAAAACGTCATCTGAAATTAATGATGCTTAAAACGATTGAATCTAATATTGGGTTCGCATCGCTTACTTGCTACAATAACATTTGCTAATAACATATAGCTTAAAAAAAATAAAGTTTTCCAGTTTGAATATTTTAAATTATTAAAATCTTGTATTATCATTTTTAATGCATTTTTGATGTAATGATTTCGTCTACTATTTGTAGAAGAATAAAAGTATCATTTACTTTATATTAACCTTTTCAAATTTGATTTTATTGAATGTTAAAAAATTTGTTTTAATTCAATTTACGCGCACTTTAATAAATTGTGTATACTAAACAATTAATTTTTCAAAATTATGAATATTCTTCCAATATATACATTATTATGTGCATCAGATCTCAAATAATAACGACAAAATAAAATAATTTCAACAGATAATGTTTTCAAATTTAATACGTATTACAATGTACGCAGCATCTGAAGGGATTAAATTCTCATTAGCATTATCTTCTTTATGCAGACAACTCAAACAAAAAAAGACAATTATTAAATTATATCGTTGTTGCAACAAATGATGTTTATACTTCTAAAGTCGCTAACGCCAGAAGTCGCTGTCTCTTGCCGGCCCTGCCGACGAACGCGCTTCGAAGGCTGAGTCGGCCGAGAGACCAGTCGTTGGTAGATAAAAGTAGTCAGTGTATATGTGATGCTTGTATGTATGTATGCTCGCATGCGCTTGTTGCCGTTGATATCAGCACGGTGACGCGCGCACTCATGATGAAACGAGCACGAGCGCGCCGATAGCGTGTATCTCTATATATGTATATATATATATATATATTATATATATAATACACATGCGTACGTATAAGTGTGCATGAGTAATACTGCGCGTGTGTGTGTGGCGCGCGCGCGAGTTGAATTTTCTGCGCCGCGCATAACGTCGTCGGAGCGACGTTGGCGCGCCACGATGGTCATGACAGCATGACGTCAACCGGCCGTGTGTTATTTTCGAAAGGGGACTCGATGGTGGCGGCGCCGCGCGGAGAAATTGCGAAGCGGCGTAAACAGCCGGAGCACGTCGCTATCGGGCGAAGGAACAACGAGGCGAGCTTCGGGCGATGTGAACGAGCGAGCGAGCGAGCGAACGTGCGAGCGAGTGGAATATGTCGAAAGGACTCGCTCGGTTGCGTCTTGCGTGGATGGAAAGTATTTTTATTAAGACACGTAAATCGCCACGATGAGAGCGAGTTACGAGAACGTTGCGTTTACGTAAAATAGTAACGAGCTTTTTATTTTTTAAGCACGCATTCCCTCGCCTCGCGAAGATTATGATTATGAAAAGACCGTTTCTCTCCGGAATATATTGGTTTACTTTCTTCAACCTCTCTTACCTTTTATCTTTTTGTTGTTTCCAACGATATCTTAAATTATCATTATTATCCACTTTACTTTTATACAGTATATTTTGTGATTAGTTTTTACGATCTTATTATCTTAATTATGATTACATATTTAGTTTAACTATCTAAAAAACTAGTTTCTTTACTGCGAAAACTTTAAAAAATTAAACTGTAAAATATAATAACATAGAAAAGAAATAAAATAGCTCGAAAACATAAAATATACTTTCGTGTTGTCTCATTTAGATCGACTAAATGATGATGATCAAAATTATTTTGTGTGATATATATAATAAATATCACAATAAAATACTTTGCATTCGTTTTCTAAAAAGAGAACGTTAATCTTCCACGAATCTATCTTTCTCTCTCCCTCCCTCCTTTTCTTCGTCTTGATACAGAAACCTATTCGTATCCTTTCGACGTTTCCCTTTCGTCAAGCAATCACGTGCGCGCAACTGGATCGAATGGCTCGATTTGACAAATGTTCTCGGGGATGCGATCGGCGGTCTTCGAGTTTTACGTGAACCGAGGTCAAGATCGAGACGTTATCGTTTTACCACATCATCACGTTGGCTACGCAAAATTTAATCCGTCATATATTTAAATCTACATATATTCGCCATACGAAATAATGGGGGATATAGAAATCTTTTCAAGTATGTGTCGAAAGGTACGCGACGTTGAAAAGACGGATTCTTGGCGCTCGGAGACGCCCGAGACGTTGAAATTCGTCGCTATTCTGGAGGCTGACCCAAACGACGACGAGTTTAACAGAGTAAAGTCCGCGGCAGATTAGCCACGCGCTATCGCAACGAGCGCGCGCGTGGATAAGATTGTGCGCCGCACCGCGCCGCGCCGGTCGACCGGCTTCAGGCTTCAAGGACTCCGCTTGTTCAAGGCGGTTAAGACGTCAAAACGAAATTTCTCGAGATTCCCGTTGCCGAACACACGACCTGTTTCGCACAGCAGCGGCCTGCTGTTAGAATAAGCTGCGATAAATAAATATTTAATGATAAATAATTTAATTTAATTTGATAACAAAGTACTTTATCTATAAGAAAAATCTATTTTATAAATCGTCCCGTTAGTTTTCATTTAGAAATGCATGTGATTTATATTAGGAGATATTATTTGTATCTCACGTTCTGATCATCAAATTGTTTCTTTAAGAAAAACGAACTTTTCATCAAGTTTACAGATAATTAAACAAAATTCCATAAATTAATTTCGCAAGTTTATTTTCCGCGATACTTTATTGTTGAACATAAACAATGCGATGGGAATCCATATTTACACTTCCGAATCGAAAATTGATTATTTCGAAGGATTGATTATTTTTCTTGTCGGAGAAGTTTTCCAAGTTTCCGATAAAGGTCTGTACAGAAAGTTGGCCGGTATCGCAGATGCCTTTTTCGGCAACACGCGACTCGCCGGCCGAAAATGGCGCGCGGATACGTCATCGGGCGCGAAACGTGCGCGAGATTCTACGACGTTTCACCCCCGAGGGACGACGGGCACGTGTACGAATCGGCGAGTCGCTGGGATACCGAGCGGGACGAGGTACACGGGGGGTTATTCCGATGCGTCTCGGCGGTAACTATCCAATAGGCGACGCCGACCCACTCATTCACTCCTCCACCAACCCCCGAGGCACCCCGCGCGATACCTACGAAAGCGCGTAGGCGATCTCTTCCGCACGTAGGTATACGCGCGCCCTTGCTTCGCTCGCGCTATGTAACGTACATAACGCGCGTATATATGCCTCCCGACTGGTAAATACCCTACCCTATATACGAAGCGACGAGGAGAGAGAGCCTACGCGCCAGTCGGGCCTACATTAGGGGATGAATAAAGGAAGGTCGCCGAAAACGGAGGGTCGGATCCCCTGCTCCCCAGTGCCTCTCATTCGTACGTGTATCCGTTTGATTATCCGCTCATCCCAGAAAGCCACGCGCGAGAAACCTTTCGCGATATCATATAACCTTTCGTCTCATGCTATGAAATTAAAACTGTATACGTTGTTGAATTGTATCGAAAACTTAAGTTTTCCTACGAGTTCAAATATTAATTACATTTATCTATTTATGTAATATTATTATTATGTGTACTGTATTTTAGTATATGTGCGGGTACTCGGTTCAGTTTATTAGAACATAAAATAGAACTGATGAGATCGCGGCTAGGATTAGCCAAGGACACGTGGCCTCTTTGCGTAAATCAAACTGAGCGCCGCTGATATTATCTACAGGGGCGCGCGACATCTGCGGTGTCCTGAACGAAGGGTCCTACCCCGAAAATCGGGGAATCGAGTGGGGATCAGAATCAGAAGCGGGAGGAAGGCCAAGAGAGAGAAAGAAAGTGGACGAGAAGGAATGAAAAACTCGTGGACGGAAAATTGAGAAATGCAAGAGGGGGAGAAGACGAGCGGTGACGAGAAGTAGAAAAGAGGAAAGAGACGGAAATAGGGGAAAAAAGGACGTCGTCGGATCCTCTCGAAATAAAGCAATGGAAAACGTCACGTTGTCGTTAATTGGTCCACGCCAGTTCTAGAAGTCAAAGATTTCCGTGCGTCTCCCGTACTTCGCGATGTCTCAATTTGTTTCGACAACCGATAAGGACATTTCGATCGTAGATCTTGTACGGTGAATAAATTTAGCTTTGCCAGATAAAAGCGACATAACGAATTTGATTCATAAATTATAATATCATGAAAGATTTAGCGTATTAATAGCGATTATTTTTATAAAATTTTACGGTAAAATTTTTCATACATATATTATATACATATATCATACAATGCATAACTGTTTTCAATATATGAGTTGCTCATTACAAAAGATATTAGAAATTCAGAGATTGATAATATATATACATGTATGTATATACTCACACACAGGTTTAAATTTGAAAATAATAATATACATTTCGTTATAATCAAAGTGATATTTTTAGCGAGTAAAAATGAACTTGGCTTATCCAGAGTAATCCGTGTTAGGGTAAACTTCTCCTTTATTCTATCGAAAATTCAAATAGCTTGATGGACGCATCCGTGCGGGCATCGCAGTGCACGCACGCATGCACGCACGTACGCATGCACGCACGCGCGCACGCACGCACGTACGCACGCACGCACGTATACGGGTGGCTGTATCTTCACCGTGTGGGAAAGCGGAGACGCACGCGGCGGCTGAAAAAGGGGGCCATATGTCGGGCAATGGCAGGGCACCCCTTGCGCGTGGGAGTGCCAGTGGGGATACGTATATACACGCCACTCTCCCTTTCCGATACATTTTTTGCCTCGCGCCGGATTTTTTTAACGTGGCGTCTTCCTGCTTACGCGCGTATGACGCGGCGTCCTCCCTTCCCACCCCTCCGGCCCGCAAACCACCCCCGAGAGCCCCTCTCTCCCCTGGTTCATCCCGGTTCGCCCTTCGACGTTCGTCACGCGGCGTCATGTGGAGCGCGAAGGTTTTTATTTCAAATATTTTCGATTTCGATGAAGAGACTTCGCCGATGGACCCGTCTATGAATGGAACGGTGCGATCGGTCACGCTGAAATTGTGAAGCGGGGTGTACCTCGCGAGATACCATACTCTATTGAATATATTTATGTTTATGTTCAATGATATACGGAGTATTATAGGATGCTCTCTCAATCACGAATTCTTTAATAAATTTTCTCTTTTTATGCAACAGCATAGATAGAAACAATCTAATTTTCAAACATGTGTTTGTTTGAAATCTTTCACGAATAAAGAATATAAAGTATTACTATTAAATTGTGATGATAAATGTTAAATAAAATAACAAGTATCCCGCGAAATTTCCACTTGTTTTGCTCAACGATAGAACGACTAATAAATAAAATCGAGGAATACCTCGAGTTGTTTTGTATGCGAACGACGGAGTTAAAATAGTACATCTAAAGTCCAAGTTAAGATAAAGCAAAACAAGCAAGAGAAAAAAAAGAGGAATGAAGGGAGAACGAAACGAGAGGGGCAATATGTGTGCGTACGTGAGCGCGCGGAACCTGTTCGCGTCTGACGAGTGGGCGCGCGGGATGAAGTTTACGATGTCCATAGGACACTCGAAAGAGAGAGAGAAAAGGAAAAGGACAAGTGGACAGTTCGGACATAGCAGGTGCCAGCTGGTCAACAATGAACACGCGTCTGGTTTGCGCATACGTGAGCACTTTCTACTTACGAGAGTGATAAATCGAAGATGTAACGAAGAATGCACCGAATTACGAAGAGTTTGAGGTCGAGGAACGAGATTTGGTGTCGTCATAGTATCTATACTCGATGTCACTATTTGACTTCAGCGAAAGAGAATATAAATAGCACAGAAAGCTTGCGGAAAAACATTACAGAATTTATTTCGCTAAAAATATTACGAATACGTGAACTTAGTGAAATTAAACTGAACTACGATTGCTCGATATTTTTCAAAACTAAATTTCAAAACTAAATTTAGATATATAATTTTTCTATTTCTCTTTTTTTATTTTGTAAACATAATTTGATTCACATGTCTTTCTATCTTTCTTCTATCGTACAGTAATATATTTGATTCGCATTATGCTAAGCTGTGCATTATTCGTACAAATTAGTAGGAACTTCTTCTTTTGTACTAGTCACGTACACAGACAAAACTTCCAAGAATTTTGAGGAAAAAGATATGTACCGGAAAAAATTTATTTCGCCGTCTTTTGTGAACCTACTTGTGGAGCCTGGGCATAGTTGGAGATACCTGGGCCCAGGTAGGAAATACGGATGATCGTTGTGCTTGGGTCACAACGCTGTGCTGCCTTGACGAGGGTCAGACATAAGGGTGCGTGTGGTACGTTTCGAAGAGTCGACAATAAAACCCAGGGATTCTCATTTAAGCTTTGTGAGAATGTAGTATAAAAGTAATATTTCAACGGCAAAGTTATGTGAAAAATGACCTGTTCTAGAAAAAGCAACTTTACAAATTCTGGATAAAATATAATAGATAGATGGTTACAAATGTGTTTAATATGATAAAATGTGTTTTCACATTGTGATAAATAAATAAATAAATATATATATATATATCTAATCGATATGTTTCTTATTTAAGGAAAAGAGGAAAGTTTTCAGAAATTTGTAATAAATGAAACAATACGATGTTAATATTTATATTTTGAATGCATGTATCGTATAAACACGTGGGTGGGTTAATGGAAATGATAGCAATAGCGTAATGAACAATGGTACCCGAGGCTCTAAGGTTGAGATATACTATATTGGAGGCTGCGGGACCAGGTCGGATTTGGGTTCAGGGTACAGTCGACCCTACATACACTACCCGAAGGGGAAGAGAATGAGGGTTGCAGAGTCGAAGGGTCCCCGGATAGACTACGATATCCTTTTTGTTCGGACCGTCGAAGCGGCAGCGGAAAAAGTTCTTTCAGTATCGAGTAGGCCTGCCGTTCCTACGAATTGCGCAGAATGACCAGCTGGTTGATTGTTTTGTCATCGACATTTCACACTTTCGCAAAAGTATATACTTATTAGTGCATACTTATGCACTATAAGTATGCGTATTACGCATACTTTATTAGTATAACTATACTAAATAGTTAATCAGCAGATCCTAAGATGTCCCGTAGTTATATAATGCTCTTATATCACAAAAATATAAAATCATTAAAATAATAAAAAGTCTTATTATAGACAATCCATACATATTGGAAAGATAATTTGAGAGAAGTGTTTTACATAAAGTTTTGTAAATTATATATTGGGTTGAAATAAAAGTTCGTAGGATTACTTCATTTTTATCATGTCAACGTGTTAAAAAAAATTGGCAATTATATCATTCGATAGAGTAAAGTTTCAGTTTTAAGAATTTTCTGTTTTCTGTTTTCTTAATCATGATGATTTTTAACGGAATTATGAGCAATCAAAGTCAAAATACTCCTTTTATTTAATTAACAGTAATAAAAAATTTCCCATCAAGTAATAAAAAGGAACAAAATTAGTTTTTTAGGGTACAGTCCTACAAAAGAAGAAAATTTCCTATTTTGTCCAGCACGTAGTTTACTATACACATATCAAAATTACCAAAATCACAGAAACTAAAAAAACATAGTGACTTTTTGGAAAGAAGAGATTTTAAGCTTTTTACAACCCTTTTTAAACTTAAATTTTGTTTATTTTCATCGAAGTTACAGCTATTTAAATTTTAAAATTCGTAATGCTACGGACTTTTGTTCCAATTCAATATTTCACTTATTTCAATTATTAAAATATATTTTTCTATTTAACGTATATAATAGTAAAGACATAATAATAAAGAATAGTAAACTATAATATTAAAATAAAAAATGAAAGAAAAAGAAAAGAATTTGAGGAAATAAGAAAACAGATATCAGAGAAAACAAGATTCAAGGCGACGATCCTTTAGAAACTTTGAAAAATCTATATAGAAAATTTCGAAATCTATAAGAGTACAAACAAATCGCAAGGTGCGTTTCGTTTTTACGCTCACATGCAGTAAGCATCATATCATTCCTATTGTTTTTCAAATATTGAACAAGGACAAATTATACTTACAAGCGCTATGAATGTAAAACGGAACGCACTCTGTATCTCAGGTTTGTTTGTACTCTTATAGATTCCAAAATTTTCTAGAAATTTTTCAAAATTTTTGAAGGACCGCCGTCCTAAGTCTTAAGTCCTACTTGATATCTGTTATCTTATTTCCTCAAATTCTTTTCGTTTGTTTTTTTCTATTTTTTATTTTAAAAATATATCTCAGTAATTAAAATAAGTGAAATATTGGATTGGAACAAAAGCTCATAACACTACGAATTTTAAAAATACAACCTTTCGAAATAAAAGGCTCTAAGTAATTCTTATTCTTTTTTTAACTGAAAAACACAAACAATATATACTGGGGATAACAACTTTCTACTGAAACTGTAAATATCAGAATACACAGTTTTTGATTAGTTGAAATTTGTTATTCCTTCGTTCCTATATAATGTTTACACTTTTCAATTGTATATCTCAGGCTTAAAAAAAAGAAATTTTTTGTGGGCTTTAGATTGAGATTTCACTAGGTTTTCTGAATCTTTGTAATTTAAAGGATCGTTTTCAGACAATTACAACTTTCATTTTGAATTATGTTTGAATATAATGCGAACTTATTTCAAGTAAAGCAATAGAGTTTATAAATAAATAAAATTAAAATAATAAATATTTATCTACTACAAATTTTGAAGATCGACAATTTGTTGAAATCTTTGAGTTCGGACAAAATCGTGAAGTTGAGTAACATGTGAAAAGGAAGGAACTAAAGCTATTCACCTCTCAATGAATGCTATTTTCGCAAGTTTTCCTCAACTAAACTTTCCAAACTGCCAGATTTCCGAACATCGCAAATCCATTAAACAGTTCAAAGTATCGTTGACTTTTGGAATTATAAAAGTTATTTGAATCTGAGTGTCAAATGTTTCGACTTCAAACTATTCGTAGCTTGACCATGCAATCGTTCGAATCTATGTCCGAGCTCTATTTTTAATTCCTAAATCTACGTAAATGACATACATGAAGAGACGGCACGTGTTGCATTTTAAGTTGTGCACATCGGCGTACTGAAAACTCCTCGAGATCGAGGAGAGAGTAGAGACAATTGCGAGAATATCCCGTAAGTGACGGGAGGAGGAACGTAATGAAAATCCTACGAGATCCTCTCCGAGCCGTCCAACGACGGAACAAAGCAAGAGAAAGACTTTACTGTTAGGCGACTCTCGAGATGCGCGCAAGTCGTATTGCCGGTCGCAGCGAACGAGCGAGCGAGCGACCGCGCCTGGCTATTCCTTCGATCGGCAAGCCAAGTCATCCAGCTAGCCTAGCTAGCTAAGTACGCTAGTCGGATCAGAGCCTGCTGGGTTGGGTATTGGTGAAAGGTGTGGCCGCATTAGCCACACGAGAAAAGGAGAATACAATATTCTAGCCGTAGCGCGCGATATTCACCGACGATGAAGCGCGTCAGGATGACGAGGACGACGACGAGGAGTGTAATTGCTCTCGTCCTGGTGTCTACCTCCTCTTCGTCGTCGTCATCCGACGCAATATCGTGGTAGGCATGTCGCAGCGGGGTAGAGAGAGAGAAGGGAAGGGGGGTGGGAAAGAGACGCGGATGCGGAGACATCGGTTGAAAAAAACGTCGGCATACAGGTGGTCGGCAGCGAAACGATCGGAGAGTACCGCTTAATGGGATTCAACGACCTCCGTACGCCCGTTCAGTCGGATCTAGGAGTATCGGCCTGTATCAGCCTATATCGTCCACTTGCCGATCTCATCGACACGTCAAGGCGCCTCTCTATTTACCCCCGATCGATCGCGCCCACGTCGCCAATATTTGGAACGGATGAATATTAACCGTGAAAATGAGAATTTCCCTGTTTGTTCGGGAGAGACAAATCGTCACATAACTGTCGATACAAAGCTCAGATCACAGTCAATTGTGCTGTATCTGAAATTATCAGTGAACAGATACGAATAAGTTAACTACTTAGGTTTCACTTAACTTTAAACGGGCTATACTTAAAATCTTCATTCGAGTATTAGACACGAAGGTAAGATAATCGTCGAACGACAAAAGAAAAATAACATATCCTGTCGAATATTCGTTAAGTCAAGGTGAATTTCGAATTTAGAGAGGAAAGGAATCGGACGGAAGTGCGCAACGTCTCTCTCTCTCTCTCTCTATAAATTCTATGTCGATAGATATCGCGTTCGTTCCGAGCGAACGATTCGCCGTTCGACTTAGCTGCTCGCTTTTTCTATAAGGACGATCCGCAAGCTCTATCGCTAGGCGAGTCGCGCGAGAAATCGGCGAAATTCCCGCGGAGGGAACAAGATTTTTCGCGTCATAAATTCCTGCGGGAGGAGAGCGATCGAAGATCTTTGCCCGTAGCGGTACCGTCCTTGCCCGATCGCCTCGGGCTACGCTGGCCCTGACGCGTTGGTAACTGTTCCCGTATCCTGTCCCGACTATTCCTAGCCGAGAGCGTCCGGTATGCCGCACGAGCGAGCGTGCGACTCTCGAAATCACACGCTCAAAATGGCGCGCCTCAACAATTATCGAATTGCCGAGCGCGATTGCATTGAACGCCATTTAATATCCATAGAATCATCTATACAGAGTGGTCCCAAAACTGACTGATAAATATTTCAAAGACAGTTCTTCGCAACATTTCAAGACGAAAAGTCTAACTGGAAAATATCAAGGCTACGTTAGTTTTCAAATGAGAAGAGTTTAAAAATCATGACTAACAGGGGTAGAATTTCGAGCGTGAAAGGGCTTTCTCGAATTTCATATCTTTGACAATAACATTCAGGATCTTCAACACTGATCATCTTACCATTCCTGAACGGGCGAAATTCCAGCTCTGTCATTATAATTTTTTAAACTCTTTTCATTTGAAAACTATCATCTTAAAATGTCTGTCTTTGAAATATTTATCATCAGTTTTGAAACACCCTGTATATTCTCTTTATACAAAGTTAAAATAAAAACATCTGAGACGACGAAAAGAAGCGCATATCATTGCTCGTGCTACATGATACTCCTTTATCGAAATATATAATGTCCTTAAGAAATAAAAGTCTGGTAAAAATCTTGTCCTATTTTCGATTGGCTTGGTAAAAAATGGCGGAACCAATCAGACGATGACTGAGCACGTGAAAAATTGAAAAGCAGATATGTGAAACGCCTTATACAGTTGTGTATAAGTGCACGTATCCGTACACGTGTACAAACTAGAATATTGGCCAGACTCTTACTTCTAGGGACTTTAGAAATATCAAAATATTTATCGCGCGGATATTTTAAAACATGACGAGGCTTGTAGTCGTGTGATGATATAAGAACAAAAAATTGATGCTCGATTCGAATCCGGCGGTGACAAACACTCGCGAGCCGGCCTCGCGCGTTCGTGGCTAACCGCTCGTTCGGCACGTACGAGTTGTTCGACACCATCCGAACATTATATATCCGAAGTATCCGCGACGGCAATCGCAGCTTTGGATTTACGAGTGTCAGCCGTGGCGCGCTAGGACAGCAAGATATTGGAGGGGGGTGGTTGCTGACGGAGTCGGTGGCATCGGGGTCGCGGGATGCTACTGCGGTACGAAAATAAAATCCGTCTCGCCGTTGCGCGGAGAGAGAATCCGTTGATCGCACGCGCAGCCAAGATTTCGAGACCCGCGATGCTCCGGTACAGATATACGTGACTTTCATAGATATAATATCAGCACTCATATTTAACACTTTTCGGTGACCATGGGCCTCCCCAATGAGGCCCATGTGTCGTTTCGTATCTAAAATTCACGAGTGAAATTGAACACTCTATAAAACTTTTACAACGAATTGTTTCTCTGAGGAGTAAAATATCAATGTTAAAGACACTCTTTTTCAAGACTGGCACAATTTTTGTTCTTTAAAGTGAGGTTTCATTCCAAAGAATTTAGAAAGTACAATTTCCTATAAGCTCTTAGACAAGATATATTTGAAAAATTCGATAACCATTCGATAACTATTCGATAACCAATTCGAAAACGTTAATCGAGTGTCATAAATACCTGAGAAAAATATTTTCTGTGGAATATAAAGTGCGTGTGACGAAAAACTTACATTATGTATGACACTTACGTTTTCATATCTGTACTGTTTAACACGTTAATATTTTATTTATAGCAATTTGTGAGCTATTAGTTATAAATAGTTTTTTTAGATTTTTCTTTAAAGAGCTTGCTTCCGAACTAACAACGCACTTTAGCAACTCGAGATTTCGTACGATTTGATTAAGGATTAGATGAATTAAAAAATGAAATTTTAAAAGTTTTTGTTTCAAGAAACTTGACACTATATCGAACGCGACGAACATAGGTAACATAGGTAACTGCGAATGACTGCGAATATATAGATGATCAAACTTGACATATACGTCCTTTTCACAAACGTAATAATAACAAGCAAACGGCTGTCGCGATGATAGAAGAGAGCCTGCGATATACCTCGTTCGTCAAGTTTACGCTCGAAAGTCTACAAATACATCAACTCATGGAGAGAAGCTAAATAATTTCTGTTTTGCAAAAAGCACGGGCACGACCGGACAAATTTGTCCGATGTTTTACCGGCGCGAAAGTTTCGCGGAACGGGAACGTGACAATTCGTCAACGTGATTTATAAATTCGTCCTGACGAACACGCTGCAGCGACCAGGAAACTCCGCCCGAAATGATTATAATGCGCGTTCGCTAAGCATGCAGATAAAAAACTTCGCCGCAGCACGTAGAAGTGGACGTAGAAATCCAACATCTCGATGTATAAGACATTAAAATTCTTGTGGGAGAAAAAAAGTCGAAATGGTATGGCTCCTAGACTTCTTCGATGCGACGCACAGCCGCGCTCAAGGCTATGTCGCAACGACGTGGTAGCGTCATCGATATCGTCGTCCAGCTCAGCGGAGGAAGATACGAGCCAGAGAGCGGTAACAACAGCAGCATAAACGCGGTGGCAGCAGCAGCGGTAAACGCGACGTGGACGATGTAGACGACGACGACGACGACGACGACGACGACGAGGACCGGCTCTGCTGCTGTTACTGTTATTTTTAACCCGACGCCGACGCGCCGAGTCCGTAGTCTAAAACCGCGTCTACCCTCTCGCGTCCTCCTCGTCTTCTCCATCATGATTTTCCTTCTCTCTTTTTCTCTCTCTCTCTCTCTCTCTCTTCGGTTCCTTCCTCTCTTCTCTTTCTTCTTCTTCTTCTTCTTCTTCTTCTTAGCTGAGACGATGGGAAGGTTCACCAGGCACGCATATTTCGGAGCCTATTTTCAAAGTGACTTTCTATTTTCAAAGTCATAGGACGCCAGTCGGACGTTCGGGGCATCTTGAAGATGAGAATCGAGCTTAGAAAGCGCAACAGACTCGAAGTTCGTTTTTCCTAAACACGTTATGCTTCGTATATGCTTTCAAGATAAAGTCCATCTCTCGGAAATAAAATATTATGTTGCTATAATATAGTGGCTTAATGTCATTGTTTAAAAGTATTTTACATAGAAAGATATAATTCTGTTTCAACGTTAATCATAATTTAATTGGTTGGTATCGACGAAAACTTAATAATTTTGAGAAAAATGCAAAATACAAAAAAAAATTTGTTGCATACTAATTATTTCGCTTTAATTATCATAATCGAACAATTGATGCGATCAATTCCTGTGATCAATGGATAATCGTGCCCATAGTTAAAATTATCGCTCTCAATATGGAACCAAACAAAAATGATTGTGTGGTAGATGAAAATGCGAAGAACAAGTCCTTCTAAATTGCACTTTAAAATTACAGGGGGAAGTGGAAATATCTCGCGATATATTTGGAAAATTCACTACAAATCGACCGGCCTGATGTACTCTTGTTTCCGGTCATTAGCTTTCCATTTGCCGCGCACATTCAGGGCTACCGGCGTCACGCGTGACACAAAAGACAATACAATAGACATGGTCTTTTATTGGAATGTCCCAAATCCATTACTGCACACTTTTTTTTCAATTTTATTCGCAAAAGCGTTTATTAATAAATTTCAGAGCGAAACTTATAAATTTAATGAAAATAAAAAAATGTAAGATTCATATATTTTAATAAATATAAAAATTTACATAATTATGTTGCGAAATTCGCTTACCTTTAGGCCCAAAACATCTTCCCTTTCATTAGTTTTATGCTGAAATCAGAAAAAGGATTTCCAAATTATTTAATCAATTTAATTAATTTAATATTTAAATTAATATATTATAAAAAAATTTATGTTAAATATTACAATCATAATATAATAAATAATGGATAGATCTTTCTGATGTATGTTCTGATTTTTTGTTACTACAAGTTACAATATAAAATTATATATATATATATATATGTAAAATTATAATATATACGTATGTATAACGATTTATTAATATAAATTGTTATATTTATATATAACGATTTATAAATTCATCTTTAACGAGAATAAACATGCCGTGCAACGAATGAGTCTATCGCTTTCTCCGCGAATGCGGTCATTGCTGTTGCTATTGTTTGTCAGTGTGTGGAACATTTTTCGAGAAAATGTAATCCTCAGACACAATCCAAGTAATTAATCATCATTAAAAAATCAAAGTAACTCGATACGGTGCGCCTAGCGCGAAGTTAATGACGGTCGATAATGCTCGTCAAATGCCTGTAATACCGATAGCCAGGCCGCGAGCGGCACACAAAAGCGGCAGGATAGAGTTAGGCCGAGAAACGTTTGAGCCGTGTGCCTGTCGCGGGAAAATCCGTTTGAAGAGCCAGTTTTCCCGCCAGTCGAGTCAGCAACGTCGCGCGGCGCGGCGCAACGCGGCGGCGAGAAGCGTCGAGAGAAAGAACGAGTCGGTCTGCTAAGCGCGAGGCGTCGGGGAGGAGAACGGCGCGGGAGGGAAAGGAACGGGCGGCCAAGGAGAGACGGAGAGAGGCGGTAAAGAAGAAAAAGAGAGAACGAGAGAGAGAGAGAGAGAGAGAGAAGCTCGAAACGTGACAACGCCGCGCTAATGCGTTGTAGACTCGGTTCCGTGCTGATACCCACGCTCCGAGGCCTCGCCTCGCCTCACCTCGCTTCGTCTCACCTCACCTCGCCTCAGCTTGCTTCAGCTCGTCTTGCCTCGTCCCGCCTCGCCGTGCCTCTCCTCGCCTCGCCTCGGCGGGAAGCCGCCAGAACGAAATATTTCTACCGGCAGACTTTCTACTCGGCAAGTACCGAGGGTTGCCGTGCGACCAGGTTACGACGATGCAACTAAGGTGGTAGATTCGCGCGCTTCCTCTTAATCCGTCAGGAATGTACCGTGGTGCGCGATGCGTACCCCTACAGTGTAAGATTCTAGTTTACGGAAATGGCATGAGAAAGAAAAAAAAAACAAAACGGAGATACCATTAATACTGATATTCGCCGCGAGTCACGGCGTTCATTTGTATGGGGGAAAGATTTTGAAATAAAGACAGAGAGCATTTATAAATGCTACTCCCCAGTAGAAACAAATTTACAATTTCGTTACGCGTAAAAGTCAAGCTTCGACTTCAATTACAATCGTAACGCTTTTAGACGAGGCAGCGCGATATAAAATATTAAAGCGTAACTGAACCCTTCGTACATTATATACGGCGTGTAACGTGTAGCAATGGTATATTATGTATACGCGATGTGTGTATGTGTGGCGGCGCATCGTTTGGCTTCCGACCAAATATACGCTCGATCGATCGCACCTACCGATCCGTGGCGAGCTCTCGCTGCCGCGCGCTCGCGAGAGAGCTAAACGCGGACGGAACGGATAACACGGGGGGCTTTCGAAAACGCTGCGTTCGATCGCCCGCGCGTTGTTTTATACGTGGGCTAGTGCCGCACGGCCGGCAAGAGAGAGAATCGAGTGCGGCGCGCGCGCGTCGATCGAATTTTGCAGTTCGCCGGGACGCGCATGTCCGGCGCGGTATAACGCGGCGAGCGGCGTTTTATATGTAGAAAATATTCGCGGTTGAAATTCGAAAGGTAGCTCTAGCTCGAGCAGCGTTTCTTCGACCGACGCGACGTCGGTCGGAGCAACTTTCTAGTTTAGCCGACGTGTATGTAGCGAGAAGCGTCTGTATACGTCCTACGTATGTGTACGCACGCACTTACGGTCGCACCGGGAATGTGTGTGCGTGCGTGTATGCGGGCATACACACATGCGAGCGTGTGTATCTCTCTCTCTCTCTCTCTCTTCGCGCGCTTATTTCTATCTCTTTCTCGGTCTCTCTTAGTATCTCTTTTTCTCCTTCTCTCCTTCTCGTTCTCTCTGTCTGCCCTTCTCCGACGGTCATGTGGAGGAAAACTGGTTTCAAGAGAATAGAGCAACTGTGCGCCTTACCAACAACAGCCACGAAGAACGAAAGCTTCGACACCCTCGCGCATGAGTTTAACATCGTATCCATATATGTTACGTACGAGCCGCGTTTGACGGAATAGGGGCATAAATCAGGAAAAACTTTGACGCGTATCAATTCTTGTGCATAATTGTCGGGATGAGGTAAAATTTTAGATTATGTAAAAGTACGACTATCGATCATCCTGGAATGATCTAATTTCTTTCTTCATCTTTTTTGATCAATTCGAAATTTCTATCTTCGATTATTATAGCATCGACATCAACGGAAGCGACTTTACGAAATTGATATTATAATATCAAAAATTTTTATTTCTTAAGATAATAGAAGTTCATTTTATTATAATATTATTATTTCAATTTTATGGTTTGATATCAAAATAAAATCCAGAAAATATAAAGATATGGAATATTATTGTCTTGGAATGTTATTTGATTTAAAATTATTAGATGTATCGCGGAACATTGCAAAAGCAATAGCTTTAATTCAAGTTTCTGTCTCAATCGTAAATACAAGGATGTCGATTATTTCTAGGAAAGGAAAATTTGTCCGATTCCGTAAAGATCTATCGGAGGGCAATTTTTTTTCTGTAAAGTCACTTCGGGTTTTTCATCCACTCGAACGTGGCTCGCGATAGGTACCGTGCGAGAGAAATGTCGATGATATTCTCCTGTATACAGCGTGTTATGTAAAATGCGAGTTTTGTAATGCTACAGGAGGAACAAAGTTTTCACAATTACGACACCGAAATGGGTTTAACGCGGACAGTGGACGATGACCCTGTTTTCCTCTTCCATCCCTCTACCGTTTGTTGCTACTACAAGGCGAATAATTTACGGAAATTTATCTCTCAGAGTGGAATCTTAATATCTATATTTCGAGAGCATATATATATATATATATATATTCGCGTTTTGCGAGTCGACAGCGTTCATCGAGGATCGTTGCCGCGGTTGGGAGCGCGGATCGAATTAAAAAAGTACGCGTGAATGATGGCCTCGAGATCTTTAACGCAGTGCGCTGCTTTATCGGTAGAGTCTCGTTACAGGTAGCAGGCATCTAATCTTGTAATTTTGCCTGGTCTTTTTTCCACTCCGGGCACCCGTTTCTCTTTTATCCTCTGTCTCTATCTCGCTCTGCGCGCTCATTCCCTCCCTCTACATCTCCTACTTACTCGACGTCCCACGTATACGTATACATATACATATAAATATGTGTATATACAATTTATATGTGTATATATACATATATATTTTATATATATAAGTATAAAATATATATATTTTATATATACATATATATATAATATATATATTATAGATACATATATACAGTGACGTACGCGAGACTCCCTCCGCAATATACGTATCCTCGTCTGACTTCGGGATAGTTTTACCCTCGCGAGTGGGCAACGGGTTGATTGCACTGGCGGCTCCGCATTTGCCGGCTATCTTCCTCTAGCACGCGCTCTCTCGCTCTCCGCTCTGTTCTCGCTCGCTCTGTTCATCACCCACTCCCCTCTCGATATCACGTTGCCGTTTCTCTCGCTCCCATCCACCGTCGAGCCCATCGTTCGTTCTTTCCTTCCCTCTCTCTCTCTCTCTCTCTGTCGCTTTCCCATTCCCTCGTTCGCTCCTTCTCCGACCGACTGGTGCGACCAACTGGCTTCCCTCTCTCTCGCGCGCGCTTCGTCCTTTTTCTCTGTCGGTCGTCCTTTCGGTCTCTCTATTTCTGTCACCGTCTCCCTCTCCGGCCCCCCTTTCTCGTTCCCTCGTTCTCTCGCGTTGCTTGACGAGCGCGAGCGAAGGGATGGAGAACGAATAGGGGTTTCCGTGGTAACGCCCCATGCACGAGTAATACCTTCCCTCCTTGTCCGACTACGGGCTCGACGTCCTTCTCCCGCTATCGCGCTCCCTCCCGTTCGTCGCTCCGCGACCGTCGCTCGCTTGCCAGCAGCGAACACAGTGCGCGCACCGCGTTGTTTCTCCCCTCGCCGCGCGACCTCCCGCTCGCCCACGCTCCCCACTACACGCGCTTCTGCGTACAGGCTGCTCCATACACTATCGTCGAAAGCTTTTGCCGAGTAGGATGAGCGGGCGAGCGAACAGAATTTTCTCTTGCGAAGCGAAATTACACGATCAGGACGTAAAGCGTCAGTCCGAAAACTCGACGCGACTCATTCGAGTCGAATGTAAATCATTTACCATCGTGAAAATAAAAGATTCTATGCTTTGGCTCCACCAATTGTTATCATACGTTTTCAACTGACAATAATAGAAAATTGGATGTGTAGCTGAAAATTTGAAATTATTAAAAAAAAAATTAGTATTATCAGCCAGTAGACATTTAGCGATTTGTAAGAAAATGACGTTCCCTGAATCGGACCGTAGAACGCTCCGCGCCCAGTTTCCATCTACCGTATAGATTTTCTCCATCTCGTCCGAGGAGGAGTACAGTTAGGAGAAGTTTAGTCTTATGGTTTTTTGAAAAATGCACTTTTTTGAAATTGCCGTAGCGAGGAGATAGGTCGGCGAGAGACTATACGGAGGCGTGGAGAAGCAAGAGAAGGGAGTAGTTGGAAGCGGAGGTGGGACGGGAGGATGGGGAAGTGCGCGGTGGTAAATGCGCAGGTGTATGGGAAAAGTCGCTTACGCCCGTAGTAGAACCGGGGCAAAACGAATCCCGTTGAAGAGCAGCTATGGAAAATTTGCAAATTCGTGCCGGCGCGATGATGAACGTCTACCTAGCGAAAATAATTTCGCGCGGCACAAAAACATAGAAAAACGAGAAAGATATACCTATTACGTGAAAAGTAACTGATTCCGAAATGTCGTGCTTCAGCTCTACCCTTCGGGCACCCTTAGGTTTAGGGGTCCATTAAACCTGACCTTTTATATTAGTGTTATATCAGAACCGCGCGTGATATTTTCTTGGAATTCTAATGAACGCGTTATTACTGAAACGTTTTTCCTCGGACGTACACGCGCGGAGGGAGGTAGACCGTGTTCCATTTCGCGTTGGCGGTTATTTTAAGGGAACGTTAGAAATAAATTCTGTACCACCGCTAGTAATATTACGTTAAAAGTTTTCATATGATTCCACCATGATATAGCGTCCGGAATTTAATCAACGTTATTGAACATCATTTCATTTAATACATAAAAATGAACTCATTAAAGTCTGAATTACTATTACGTAACAACGTCGTCGTGGCAAAGTAAAGATAGAAGGTTCTAACTTTTTATTCTCAATATATTATGTTAGAAAGATAATAAGACAAGTTATAACATACTTTTCCAGATTCTAGATTCAACATTACTAAATATAGTTCACCAAAACTTCGCGCAAGCACGAACTCTGTACCAGTCTACGGGTGCTTGTATGATGATAATGACTACATCTATTAAATTAAACAATCATTAGATCTAAAAATCTCTGTATCATTTTATCGGCAATTACTCTTCTGAAAGATGAAACTATCAGATAGATACACTTTGATCATCGGGACATTTCTCTTCCTATCCCCCGCGGACATATTTAGGCAGGAAAGACCGGTGGATTCTCGTCTAGAAAACCCGACGTAACGTAACGCGGCTATCCAACGGGTAATTATTATTACCGGTTCGAGGTTCGTGTTGGCAATTAGAGACGGCCACCTCTAGCTACCGCGGAGACCAACAACAGTAAGCGCCATTAAGCAAATAACCGCGGGATTGTTACTCGTTAGTTGGCAGTTTCAGCCGACTGTAGGCGTTCTCTCTCGTGTAACCCCTTCGTCACTCTCCTGTTAAGCTCTTGCATCCTCCCTGCGATATCCACCCCTTGCAATCACGCATCTTCATTTCTTTCACTCAACGTATACGCATCCTTCTTCATCTTCTCGTTGACTCTATCTCTTTCCATTTCATCCTAGCGAGCAAACGAGAGAGTTGACGATACACGTTCACCGTTGACGCGCGGGGAAAAAAATAAAGTGAGCTTTTCGTATAACGAGTTACATGACGTGCTCGCGAATGCAGAGATCGCAAGCTTATTCTCGCGGTTACGCTTCCGTGTTGTTCTTCGGCTCGGCGCACACTCGAGAGTTTTGTCCCCCGAGAGAGCGACAGTTACGAGTTAGCGGACACATGAATGCGAGTAATTATTGATGGGTATTCGGTCGAGAGAGAACTTTATTCTGCGAGAACAACTTTTAATAGTGGATGTCGTCAGTGGACACATACTCTGTAAAGACAGAGGTCAGTAAATGTCCCTTTAAAGTCAGAGCTTTCGTGAACGACCCTTATAAGAGTCAGGCTTGAAAATGAAGCATCAACAGATGTTGAATTTTATATCCTTCTCTCATGAGAATATTAATCTCTCGAAAGAAAAGATGACATCATAGAGATTTAATAAGACTTGAATAGTTAGATAAAAAAAAAAATAGATAGTTTTATTATCCAGGATGACTACTCGAAATAACATTTTCACGTTGTACTCCCTAATTAAGGAAGCCCCAATTTCGAAGGATTATTTCCTTTCCGCTAGTTCACTCGAACTAACTCGACATACGTATTTATCGCTGAGGGAACATTGTCGAGTCGAACTATGTGAATCGTATTAAGCCATGGGCCAAAGTCGGAACCAATGAACGAGCGAAGGTTTTGTCAGACGACGGCGTGCACTTGCTCAAATATATGACTATCTCTCTCGCTTGATGAAGAAGATGCTGCGCCCGTGTTTCGTTTTGTGGAGAACTGGAAACGTCGAATGCTCTCGGCACACCTTTCTCGGGACCAACACTTGAATTTCTCGCGTCTACGTTTACGTTTTCGAGTTAATGCAATAGCGTCTGAATAAAGACGCGCATACTTTATTGTGCGACCATTATGACCATTACGACCATTACGACCATTGTGCCTCAACGAAACAGTATGTACAACGTGAATGAAACATGCCGTGATACCTTCGAATACAACTCATCCCATCCCAAGATAATTACGTGACAATGACAACTGCTGCAGTGAATTCTCTTATCCACTCGGATGCTTTGTGGAATATTGAAAAAAATATTGTAACCCTACTCTTTATTACAGTTTCAATAATATAATTGACAGGAATTGGTATTTCATATGCGATGCGTATACCGTCAAAAGTTCAGGGTAGAAATTATTGAGAGAGAATTTAAATTATTCGAAAAGCGAATGTTTAAACTAAAATTTAATTCAACTAAAGCATATGCGATCTAAAAACGATCCAAAACTTAACTATATTATTAGAAGCCATTCATCCATAGTTACATTATCTTATGTTAATCAAGTCTTATTATAATAGTCAAGGGTTAAGTCTAAGATATTGCGGTATACTCTTCATTAATATTTTAAGCAAAGTTTATATCGACTGCGTAAAGTTTACAACGATCCCTTTTCCATAAAATTTACCCGTTTCCATGCACGTAATCTGTCTATCGTGCATTTGTCGTTCGAAATCTAAGAATGGAAAATGTCGCTGAATAATTATATCCGCGGGCAAACGAATCGCCATTCGAGTTTACGCGCGTTCGATGACCGAACGAAAATGTCGCTAAATGAAAATTGACGTAACGCGCGCACGAGACGAAACGTTCGTCACCGTCGTCGAAACGAAGCGGCCGATCGTCTCTCCGAGAGGCTGCGCGCGTTACGTGTGTCGCCGCTCGGAGAGAGCCCCGAAATTCGGCGGGGCGTCGGTAATGGCATAAACTGTATACCTCGTGTTCAGCGACTTCTCTCGCGCGCGCGATATATCCAGCTCATTCTGAGTACAGCTGTGTACGGGAGAGTCGCGAGTATACGAGAGCACCGCGCCGCGTATATACGCCACGTCCATGTACGTAGATATACATAACGATACGTACCTATATACGCGCCATAGTTTAGCGCGGCGTGTATAAGGGTTAGGGGCGTGGTGGTGGTAGTGGTAGTGATAGTGACGACGGTGGTGGTAGTAGCGCCGGTGTGATGGAAATGCATGTGTATGTGTATGTGTATGTGTGTGTGTGTGTGTATGCGCGCGCGCGCCATGCCGGGTGCGGGAATAAACGGGGAAAGGAGGGTGAGATGAAGCGAGGCGGCTGGGGATGAGGGTGGGAAGAGGGCCAAAGGGGTGGCGGTAGGTGACACGGGGGAATGACGGGGCTGAGGGTGGGTAGGGTGGATCGGGGGATGGCGGCCGTTCGATAGCGGGCGCACGTGGCCGCGCTTCCCGGAGCCGCCGTCGTGGCGCCAACGTCCTATTAACCCTCCACCCGGCCGATCCGCGCTCGCGAGCGCGCACCTACGCGGACCACATACAGATACGTTTTCCACCCTCGCACTCGCGATACGGCACCCACCGATACGCCCTACCACCGCCACCACATGGCCGCAGGACCACCACCGGTCGAGAATTTCCAGCGTCGATTCGCGCAGGCGCCTAACTTACTTAAAGGACACTGACTCCTCCGCGCCGTAGCGCCCTGATGGGATCCTCTCTCTTTCTTTCCCTTTTTTGCGCTCTCCTTCCATCTCTCTCTTTCTCTCTCATTCGCTTTCTCTCTCTCTCTCTCTCTCTCTCTCTCTCTCTCTCTCTCTCTCTCTCGCCCTCGCTCCACCTCGATACTTTTCGGAGGAGGTCGTTGAAAATAACGGCTGGCACTCGCGCGCGCGAGAGAGAGGCGATATATTAAAACTTCGCTGGTCCGCGCGCAATCAATTTTCGTTAGCGCGAATATCTAAAATCCATGGATACTCGTGTACTCGGGCAATAGACAAGGGCGATCGAGATCTTTTATTATGGAATACTTTCGTGATTCAAGAGAATCTTATTACGATCGAATAATGTAACGTCAAATTATATACCCGCGGTATAGAAATCATCCCTTTGAGCAGACAGTACTATTTTCATGATAATAAATGTTGAGCGACAGATACGCTTTTCCAGCCTGAAAATTTCCGAGGACACTTAATGTCGATGCTCTTTCGTGAATTGATACATCCTCTATAATGATCCTAATGATTAGGGCTCTAGCGATTGCCGCACCAAGTTTGGCGATACGATCTTCTTCAGCAACAGACGGGGTTAGATAAATGGCCGCGATCGGATTATCCGCGATCGCGAGGTAGCGCTCACGCGATTGAATCGTCATCGCGACTATGGAATAAAAAGAGGAGGGTGAGGCGACACCCGAGTAACGCGTCGACGAGTGGTTGAAACTAAACTAGAGCTTATCGTACTATTCGATACTATCAACTAATAGCTTTGGATTCTTTCCACAGAAGATATGTCGAGAGAGAGAGAGAGAGAGAGAGAGAGAGAGAGAGAGAGAGAGAGAGAGAGAGAGAGAGAGAGCGCGCGAGCGATTACTCATACATTAATTTTTAAAATAATTACATTTGTCATACATTCAGTTATCTTGTTAATTTATTATTGTAGTACCTCGTCGCATCGTCAGTCTGCTGTCAATAGCTGTTCGAGGGAATACGTATTAATATTCGCCGTTTCCGGTACCCAGTGCCGTCGGTCGTTCAAATTTAAATACCCCAGACCGAGATACACGCTCTAATCCACCCAAACATACCGTTTTGCATTCGTTGTAGACGACGTTACACACCATCGTTGAATCGTGCTTACCGGATGACGCATCTCTAAAATAAGTCGAGACTATACGTAACAGAAAAAAGAAGCGCGATCTACGCGAGCTTGTGGCCTATGGCTTATATATATCCTGCTTAACGTAACCTATCCTGTTGATAAACTTGTAATCCGTGTGATGCAAATTGTAATTTGGCCGCCAAAAGTTGTGATGTTCGTTGCACCCTATACCATATTTGCGATCGATGTGTTTTCACGGGAGAAGAGAAAATTAGATGAAATGTCAAAGAGTTCAATGAGAAGCAAAGAGAGAAAAAAATGCTTAAATTTTTTCCAAAAATCTTTCTAAATCAAAAAATTATATTTACATCGCATTCATCTTGAACAATGCATTATAAGAACAATGTATTTATATTCAATTATAACAATTACAATAAATATAATTACAAGTTGAAATTTTGTTGAAATCTATATGAGCGAAAAATATTAACACTAATTACTCGTGATTATAATTACGATTATAATATAATTATAACAATTGTAATATTTTTTAATGACTTAACATAATCTTCGATTGATTTTTTCTGAAAATCTATAGACAATAAAAAATTACCTAAATTCTTAAATATGCGGTTTACTTTTTTATGTTGAATCTACTAAAAACAGAATCGTATATCGCGTGAATCTTAGGGTGGAATCAGCAACAGTTCGAGGAGGCGACTGTATCGTTTCAACGATCGAACCTTCGTCGGGACGAGATAGAGAATCGCTCCGTTCTAATTCGAAACGGGATTCTTCGCAACCGAGTATAAAATTATACTCGAGCGAGGAATGGCGATCTCGGTTGCGATCGACAAACGGCGACGGCGGTGGCGACGGCGGCAGCGGCGACGACCTAGCCTCGCGATACCCAAGCTTTCCCGCAGGATCAATGCGGACTATCAACCCTCGGTGCTATCGAGCGAGCGAGCGGAGCCGCGACGGTGACGGCGTAGCGCGTCGATCGCTGGCTACGCTGAAGCGTACCTCGTTCACGAGGACGGTGCTGGTGAGTGCGTCACAGCACTGAGAAATCGCGCGATCGTTCGCGAGCATTGCGCCTCGATGTTAGACACAATGTTGCCAAACGTTAACGTTGAACTGCAGTCGGTCGATGAAACGCGAAATGTAGAGAGATCTGTCGACGTTAGGGGAAAACGAAAAATGTTTCACAATAAATTCACGAATTCTCTTCATTCTTTTATAGAAAGAAAATCATATTTTATCCGAACGTTGCGTTTTACATCATGAATATTTACTGACCAAAGAGAGAAGTTCGATTGCGTAATTGCCTTTTACTCGACTGAAAGCTCCTGCGCTAAGATATTGCTTCTGGTACCGTCACCTTCCCGAGCGTTACATGGACTCGCGATAATTCGATATCGTCGAATCTTCGATACTCTTGTTTTCGATATATATTTCGAATCGATATCTCACTTCCTTCAATCTATCTAGCCAATAGCAGCAGACCTTCGGTACCGCACCTGTGCGGGAATCGATGCCAAAACGTACTTGGCGCGCTAAAAGAAGTATTAAAATGAACAAAAATACTCTGAATAATATCGATCCCGGTGAGATACGCATACGGTACACGGTCGCGCAAAAAAAAAAAACGCGGTAGAAGGAAGCCACGAGTCGGCGCGATTAAGTTGACGAAGAAATATGTACACGCGTGTGCGCGAAAAGGGGGAAGGAAGGCCGCCGCGAAGAAGCGCGCACGCCGCAAAAACACGTTGCTTGCGTGCACGACGCGGCACGGCCGCGAAGCGAGGCGAGGCGAGACGAGGCGAGATGAGGCGAGATGAGGCGAGGCGAGGTGAGGTGAGGCGAGGTGAGGCGAGGCGAGGCGTGGCGAGGCGGAGGGGAGGCGCAGGCGAGGCGAAGCGAGGCGGGGGCGAGACGAGGCGAGATGAGGCGAGAGGAGGCGAGGCGAGGCGTGGCGAGGCGGAGGGGAGGCGCAGGCGAGGCGAAGCGAGGCGGGGGCGAGACGAGGCGAGATGAGGCGAGAGGAGGCGAGGCGAGGCGTGGCGAGGCGGAGGGGAGGCGCAGGCGAGGCGAAGCGAGGCGGGGGCGAGACGAGGCGAGATGAGGCGAGAGGAGGCGAGGCGAGGCGTGGCGAGGCGGAGGGGAGGCGCAGGCGAGGCGAAGCGAGGCGGGGGCGAGACGAGGCGAAGCGAGACAAGGAGAAGTAAGGCAAGACGAGGCGAGGCGAGGCGCTTTCGCGCGAGCGAGGACATAGCCGCGCGTGACGTCGACGCGTTCTATGTGTACGCGAAAGGTGTATCGCGGCGTGCTGCCACCTGCACGAGAGCGCGCGACTCATCGCACGTGGTTGGCCTTTCGCACGCAATAAAACGCGAGTCGCGTGCGTTGCGAAGGGCCCCGGCAACTTGTGAGTCGCTCTCAGTTGTAGACTGGAACAGCGTAAAAAGGAAAAAAAATGAAAGGAATGATAGAATGAGATTTTACATATGTACTCTGCTTGCGATACAGAATTTGAATGGTAGTTTTCGATATCCGGAGGAGGGAGGCGATATCGGATGAAAGCTACCATAAACGTGCCGGAAATATCTAAAATAAATAGGTAGTAATATTTTTGGCGAATTTTAGATATGTGCAGTATCCGGTAAGTTCAGTTTATAACGTTATCTAGTATACACATACTACAGAAATCTTTCGACTTCTCAAGATAAGACGAATACATGCCATTGAATTCGTAGGCCGGTATTCATAGTCGCGCGATTCTTATATTTAAGACTGTCCTAAGTACAATCAGAAGCCGATATTCATAGTCGGATCTGATATTTAGCTTATATCTATTTAAGACCATAAAATACAGTTTCAAGATGCCATGAGCCAATCACAGAGCAGTGTTAGCATCTTAAGACGGTACTTAAGATGATCTTGAAGTAAGTACAGACTATGAATACCGGTCTCTGTCATCTAAAATCAAAATTTTATTCGTCAAAGATTTCGATGGTATTCCTGTGAGAGTCGCTTTTAAATAAATTTAAAAAAATTGGAATAATGATCAATTGGGAAGAAACAGCATTCGCGTGCAACGTTGTTCTCGGCGCAGGTGAAGGAGCGAAGACGACAGATCGTCGTCTAGCGCGAGGACCATCTCGCGAGGGTACTTATTGCTGAATGAGAGTGCCGATATCTGCCTCGTCCGCGGAATAGCCGCTTTTTACCGTCGTCGTCGCGCGCACGTTGCCGACTCCCGTTTGCATACGATAAGCACTCGTCGTTTCCCCCACCAGGTCTCTCCCGCGCGTTTAGACGCATTCGCTATCTCCAAAGGGAGTCCGTCTGTATGCACTTGGCAAAAGAGCGGTGCCACCTGTGTGTAGGCGCATGAATTTATAGCTCGTGGGAATGTCGCGAAGGGAGAAAGGGAGGAGCGGACCGCGAGAAAAAGACGGAGATAGGCGACCGGGGGGACAGGGCAAAGCAGGGATAGACGCGGGGGAGACGAGGGGCGCGAGGGATGACCCGAACCACGTGGCGATCTATTTGTCACGCGAGAGCGGTCACTCCTATCGCGTTAAGTTTGGTTAGGCAATCGATGGATCTTGGCCGCGCCATTCGAACCGGCGCCTTTCGCGAGACTGAAATATTATACTAACCGCGCGCGAATGGGAATGCGAAAGATGATATTTCGCGAATTGGACGAGTATTTCGCGTACGTCCCGAAAATCGGAGACGGTGAACCGTGAGAGATCTTAGTTTATTCATCAGTTTGAAAAAGTTATGCCAACATTATGGATCGTTCCAACAAAGTTGCGTTACATATCCCTCTATATCCTCACGAAATCAGGGCCTGGAATTAAATTTCTCTAAATTGGAGTTCGTTAAAGATTAATCAATTATAAAAAAATATACCTTATTCGCTCTCTTCAAGTTTTATTCGCCGGAGTTCATCAACTTTTAACGCTAAATAAATCTATAATTAAATCTTGGTTAAAATTGCGCCAAGAGAAGATCGATCCTGATTTCGTCAGAGGACTCTCCTTCTTCTCTCCCGATTTACTCCATACATTCGAATACCCGAGTACTCGTACTCAAGTACTCGAATGATGCCTAGCGCAGTCACCGCGTTGCATGCATGGTACCACGTTGCTCTCTTGGTGGCCTTGAAGTAAGTATCATCGCATACTGAGGCTCAAGGTAAAGGAGGTAGGGGGCATAGGCCTGAGATCGGCTATCGGAGTCACACCCTCGTACCCTTCTCTTTCTATCTGTCTAGCAGCCCTTTTCCGTCGTCCTTCCTGCTTCATTCTATTTCTACGTTCCTTCTTTTTGCCACCCCCGGCGCTCTACCGCCCCCGCTACCCTATCCTTTTCCTTCAATCTCTCTCCCTTCCTATAGCTCGTTTTTCCTCCGCTCTCCCCACTGCGTTGGCCTCTTTCCCCGTGTATATACATATATATACTATATATACATATATATTACTATCCTTTGCCGCATCCTCCTCTCGCTCCCACCACGCCAGCTCGTTTGATTCCGGTTCGATGGAATGCTATACGATCTTAGGAAGCGAAGGGAGGACAGAGCCTGTGACGGAGAAGTGAGAAGGGAGAATAGGGGAAGACGGAGAGAAAAAGAGAGAAAGAGAGAGCATGTAGTGGAAGAGAGGTAGAGGGGAGGGAAGAGAGACGGAGTCGACGGAGGAAAGGCGAGAGGGGAAGGGAGCTACGAGCAAAACAAGGTGGGGGAAAGGAGAGTGGGAGTACTGGAGGAGAGGACGAGGGATTGCGTACATGTACTTCGGTACTCTAGGCGCACACGGTTGATATACATACAACGTTGATCGTTAAAAGAGGATTTCCATTACCGGGTCAGTGCCGGACAGCGAAACGACGAGAGCGCTCTGACTGTCGCGTCTCCGCTCGCGCAATCGCGAGTTAGCGATTAACCGGGAATGCCGGTCGTCAAAAGCGCTCGAAATTGCCACGAGCACATCTCCATACATCCCTTTGCATGTAGATGATGTAAAAATCATTTAATATTTAAGATGATAAAATCCCGTTGAATGTTATCACGCATGGACGATACTTGTAACGTAACCCATCATGTTAGATTCTTTTTTGTGTGTCGCAATTCTTTTATATCTCATTTAAGTGTCACTATGGGTCACAAATTTATCACGTAAAGCTCACAACATCAAACTATTTCAGACGCGAAAGCTTAAACGTATTATGCGTCTGCCACTTGACTAGCCCTAAATCATATGGTTTCGTGCCATCCTAAACTGATAGCGTAATCCTGTCTTAAAGGGAGTATTTCTGTCAATAGATAGTCATCGACACTCGTTGTGTGGACGATTTGCAGGATTTGTGTATGGCTTATAAACTAGATATACTCGATTGCATCGTCAGGCGCTAATAATAAACATACGAATCGATATTGATACTGAGTACCTGTTCGGGATTTGCTTAACAATATTTTTGCCAAATAACAAACTTTGAACAATTTTCAAGTATCTACTTTCGTTCTATTCCGAACAAATGCATTTATGAGTGAGATATTTTTAATAAAAATATAATAATGAAAAATACAATGAAATTTTGCAAAAATTTAGACACATATATACTATTGTTACTTTTGTCTATCTTGTGACACGATCTTGCGACATTCTTCGTAATTATCTGTTCATTGTGAAGCAATTATAGTTTTGAAGCAATTGTACGTTTTTGGTTATTTTCACTTTTCGATTCATTATGCAAGTATTACTTTACGACACGTAATTGCATGGACTTCCACAAAAACGGCAGGCAAGAGATGGTTATAGCAAAATATACAGTGCGATATAGTGCAATATTCATAAAGTATAGGTATATAAAATGTCAATGTACAATATAACATAAATATTCATCCCCCGATGAAAACATCGGTGTAAAAACAATATTTTAATCAATTATACTAGAAATATTTAAAAAACGCGGAAAATACAAAGCTAAACATTCGATTCATTAACATCAAAATACATACAAAATATCTTTCATCATATGCCGAAATTAAATCAATGCGAGACATCGCTAAAATACCGTTCCGTTCAGATTCCCTAAAAGCTACGAATCGAATGATTAACGAAAGTATGATTCCTTAATTTGTCGAATATAGCGGAGCCAATTATAGCGGGAGAAACAGATCCCATTGACAAGTTGGCCGAACTCCCGAGTCAAGTGTCTCAGCGAGGCGATGAGGAAACCTCGAAGCCACCGTGCGCGTTGCCGATGTGTCACGGTAGGGCACAGTGCTCCAACTAGTGTTCGCAAGTGTCCGTGACACTCGTTGTCGGAAGCCGCCGCCTCGCGCGCGGGAGGATACACGCATATCCGTAAAGATATAGACGCCACGCGGCTCAACGCGCGGGTACGGTGCAATGCGGTGCGGAGCGACGCGACGACGGCTCCTTCAAACGGCGCTATCCACGTGGTTCCTAAACGCCCCTCCCTTCGTGTTTACGATCCCTTCTACGGCCCGCCCGCCCGCCGCTCACCGCACTGTCGCACACCTAGCCCCTCTTTTTACCGATAGGGAAGGTAAACAGCCGTCGAGTGTCACCTGTTATTACTCGTACGCAAATAGGCTTCATTCATGGTCAACCGTCGTGCACGCGCGTACGCGCGTAGCGCTCTAATCCGGAAATGTTTACGTTACGAGCACTACCAGTACGCCTCAGGTGTGCGTCTTCTCCCTAATCTCTCCGAAGTCTTCAACTTTTTGCCTTCGTTTATTCGCGATTTTATGAAACGCGCGGAATATATTCTTGTGTATCTGATAGTAAGAGAAATAGTCTTTTATTAAAATTTGAAGTTGTTTAGAGAGTTTACTTAATTTTACTAAATTTTAATACTTCTTCATCCCATCTTAACTCCAATAATAATTCTCTTTCATATTGTTGGACGAATTATGTTTATCATACATATCTATATCTACGTATATTTATGTTTCTTTGCGTTTACTTTTAACTTGTATGATTGGATGAAAAAATAAAAGACGCAATGCAAAAAATCTAAACTCGACGGCATTATTAAATTTGTATGCGTCCGTGTAATTTGTATGCGTCAAGAAACAATAAAAAAGCAGAAATATTAAGAAAAATAGTATTACGTAAAATGTGGTAAAGTAAAATAGTACTAATAAAGGGGGATCGCATGTTCATCAATGTTAATCATAACAGATTACGTTCTTTAATTTCTTGTCATATGAGTTTTGGTTCATTGCGAATGAGACTTGCACGTCCGACAGATGCGAATCTCCGCGCGAACCTCGTCGGCAACCGAGCCGAAACCGACTGAGCCGCGGAATAGAAGCAGCGGCGGTGACTAAACGACGACAACAAAGTGCATCGCTCGTTGCACCGCGAGCGAGAGCGCCGCGGGGAAGAGAGGTTACGGCAGAGAGTGAGAAAGAGGAAGAAGCGAGGCGAGGCGAGGCGAGACGGGGCGAGACGCACAACGAGGTGAATCTCCAGTGTGGTCGAAAGGGATGGATGCGGAAAAGCATGAGGGGCAGCATAGGGCACGGGGGAGAGGAGAACACGATGCGGGGCGGCGGGGGGGAGGGGGGCAAAGAGGAGCAGTACATATAGCGCGTCGGTTTGTGTCGGAGTGTGGAGGGAGAGAACATCTACAATGCACCCGACATGCACACGCATGCACACACATTCGAGACGAATTCACGAACTTCGGTCGGTTCTCTCGTAGTCTCCACCCTCTCTCTCTCAGCCTCCCTCCCTCCCTCCCACCGTGGGAAGCCTCTTCTCCAGCGTCACCCAGCGGGGAGCGTTCTCTCTCTCTCTCTCCCTCCCTCTCTCTCATCTCTCGCCGTCTCTATCTCTCTCTCTCCCTCCTTCAAACTCCC
Source organism: Mycetomoellerius zeteki (assembly GCF_001594055.1). Classification (NCBI taxonomy): domain Eukaryota; kingdom Metazoa; phylum Arthropoda; class Insecta; order Hymenoptera; family Formicidae; genus Mycetomoellerius; species Mycetomoellerius zeteki. The sequence goes on from NW_017256212.1 coordinate 79,761, forward strand.
CCGATCCTCCCGGTCATGTGTGTTTATACCGCACTTTATGGTACATACGTACGTACGTATATACATCGCTCTCGTGACGAGCGTAACGCGAGAACCTCTCTCACGCATACGCGCGAGTCCTTCGTACGGCGCGCGCCGTAGAAAGTACATAAACCGTCCTCATTCACGTCGATATCGTCAACTGTTGCTTCCTCCGTCGTCGCGCCTGTGGGTAAACCACCGACACCGCGTGTGTCCCGCGTGTTAAGGCTCGTTCAAGAGAGGCACGCGACTCTTCGAACGTAGGAGGGAGGAAACCGAACGACCGTATTAAACTACCCCGCTGCGTGGAAAGGTTCATGGAATACATCTAAAAATATCTCAGGGTTTCTTTGTCAAGTGAAGTTTTTCGAAACACGAGAATTAGATGTCTCTCTTTGACTGACCGCAATAATAGATGATAGACCGTAAATCACTGTAACAATAAGTCGAAGACAGACTCGTGTGTAATTTTTCTTGTTGTTGACAGCAGACAAAAGTCACTGACACCTGCCACGTGGACAGCAAGTTCTACCACGAGTTCAGGAGCAGCAGGTGCCATTGTGTCCCAAAGGCGCCCCCGCTACCGTAGGCTGATTCCTGCTAGCCATTAGCTGGCGGTGGGCGTGAAATTCACCCGTACAAAAGGCTCGCGGCGGTCTCGTTAATGGAGAGGGAAGAAAACGGGGCCGCGAAACTCTCCGTTCACATCTCGTTCTCTCTCTCTCTCTTTGTCTCTCACCCTATATGTCTTCCTCTCCCTGTTCTCCTCTCTTCTCACGTTTAACCTTAACCTACCGCAAGAGGACTAGAGAGTTTCGCGCGGCGCGCGACTCCATCAGAACGCGACGCATCCCCGGAAGCTGAAGGTTCGCGAGATGTGCGCTGTGATTTAAGCTCGACCCGTGAATTTAGGACACCGCCAACCTTAACCTTTATGTGAGGTGCGGTACGAAATAGTATATACTCGTGCTATTCTTTCGAAACGAAATATCGTTAACTTTTTTAGAGATTGGATATTGAAATATGACATTTAATTTAGGGCGTCCGTTATGTAAGACAAATCATGCACTGTATATGTATGGAATTTAGGTATATCTACTTATTATAATATTAAAGTTAATAAACTTTTTGCCAAAAATTTAAATGCGTGAAAATTTATTTTATCCTTCTTTTAATTATAAATAAATTATTATATTTTGCAATATGATTATATCACGATAATACATTATAAATTTATAATTCTGGCTTGCAAAATATGGAGAAGAACTGGCGAAAAACTATTGAGTAAGAATTTCTTCATAGGTGATATGAAACTACATCGTTCCATGCGTCTTTCCACGAGTTCACCAAGTATCGCTAACGGTTACTTTTACGGAAGATTCCCGCGGACAGAATCGCGCGAGAAAAGCCTAGATGAGAGAGACGAGGCCGAACAAAATCCGCTATTCTTCCACTTAACTGGTAAGTGGTCGCACTATGAGTGTTCCATTCAGATAAACAATTTCTTTTTTATGATTATATGAAATATAATTGATAACTTCAAGTACTTTCTTATTATGTATATACATACATGTACGTATATAGTCTCCTATTTTTTCAGTATTATCATCTTATAAACGAATAATGAGGTGGCAAAGTATTAGAAAAGAATTAATTATGTGTACGTGTGCGCGAGCGGTGAGTTTCGCGCGTTTCTACTTTCTAACTGAACATACCCTTTGTTTCGGCGCGGTTTATCGTTCTACATTAATGCTAGAAAGATGGAAAATAAAACGCATTTCTTGAGCGAGTCTTTCAAATGGCAGAAACAGACCTCGTTCCTGTAAAATTAGGTTTTATGTTCCTAGATATAGAGTTTATTTTACCGAGACTGAATACGACAAGTTATAACAATTAAGAAGAATTATTTCAAAACCATGCATGTATTGTATCATATAACAAAGCACATATATATTTGAAAACAAAACGGAAAAGAAATGACAATTATTTCAAATTTAAGATCAATAATACTTTCGAGTTTATTCTTTATTAAAAAAATTAATTTATCTTGACATAAATATCTTTTATATCCCAACAATAGATTTAGTTTGCAAGAGTCTTATTCTTCCACTCGTTCTCCGTCTTGTTTTCTTTCAAGCTAAAACCGTCAAAGAAGATAATTTGTTTCAAAACTAAGATGACATTTAAAAAAAAATCGATAGAACTTCTGAAGAATTTATGTGTACCTACATAAACTAAGAATGCAGTTTACTTTATCGCGAACAAATTGTGTGAAAGGAGATCGATGATACTTTCATCTAAATCCGGTGAAAGAAAGAAGGATAAATCGGGAGGAGATTCTACACTGACGTCTTTGGATATCGATCGCGTTCACGTACGCTCGCGCATGATTGACATATATCGATTACGCCGAGCAAATTTTTCAATCGCCGCGGACCGCTCACGTAACGTAAACAAAACAATGCGCGACGACGCGATGCTGATGCGAGGCGCGTACGATGCACCACGTGCCTCGATGTCTCCGTCGGCGGAGGGGGATCATCGGAGGTGGGGTCGGGTGGAGAGACAGACAGCGGACGCGTTACAATATTCGTAATTCATGATTCATCGATCTCGCAGAGACGATACACGCGCTCAGACATTTTTATGCCGCGGGCCACGTGTCTGCTTCGAATTTTATTGACGAATTACGACAAAACGCGATCTGAATTCGTTTAAACTTTTTACGTGGACATTCTGATCTCATTTATATCAAATTGTTTAGAACAGGCATATCCTACTTTAGCTCCAGAGTTGAAACGCAAAACCACGATAAAAAACGATGTAAAAAAAATTCAACATGGATAAGATATATTTCGGGAATTGTAAATTCTGTATCAACACTTTAAGCTCATGGCATACAGAAAAACTTAAGATGTAAGCAGTAAGGAAATCATCATGTTAGATTGGCTACTATTTACGGTATAGTCTTAAGCCTTATAGTCTACAATTGCATAAGCGTACACTGAGAAAAATATATCCTAAATTTCAATAAAAATTTATTTGAATAGTACCAATTAAATATTTGTTAAATATAAAAATATATTTATTTGGTACAAAAAACATTAATTTTTCAAAACAATTCTTTTTATTAAGTAAATATTTATTTAAATTTAGGCTATTTTTTCTCAGTGTAATTGTAAAACATCATCCATCATAGCCGAATACGAAAAGAATACTCAACTGTGGTCAATTCTTACAACTGCGCAATTGTGGAAAATAGGCTTTACACGGTTTCTATTGTGACTGGCCAGTTCGTTTATCATTTACGTTGTACTGCTTAAGTTTTTTTGTGCGCCCCATGGCCCTTACAGTTCCCGAAATCTCAGGTACCTGAATTTTTTGTCGTTCATGGCTTTGCGTTCCAGCTCCGGACTAAATTTGGACATGCTTGCAGGATCAGAATAAAGGAAACAAATATTTCCAAATATTTTAAAGGAACTTTAATGTAATCTACGAACGAATTTTTAATTCGACATTATTAAATTATTTACGCGCGTACATCAACGATTGAAAACCACTGTGGTGATAACTTTTATCCGAGACACGCGCAAGATGATCAAAGAAAAGAGAGCACGAGTCAAGAACGAAGCTGCGTCAGAAGGTCACCAACTCAATCGCAATATTGTTAACGATACTATATTGCTTAACGAACGATATGATATCGAAAAAGCGCCGATACTGCAGAAATATATTGCTTACATCCAAGATACATCGATAATCGACAACGATAAATACGACCAAGAGAAAAAGATAAAAGAAAATTAAGAATTTCTTCGGCTTTTATTTAAAAAAAAAATTAAAAATTAAAAATATCATAGGCATATAACAAAAAGACTCGATTGTTTTAGAATTAAGACACCGGGATTTCTAAAACTTTAATTTTAATACAAGAAAACTTGGAATATTTGCGAACAAAATCTCATCGCCCAATGCGCCCAGGAAAATATATGAAAGATCGACAAATTATCATACATAATTGGTGCTTTTCAATAAAGAACACGATGTAACACATTTCATTTTTATTTAACATTGACAAACAACAAGAACGTAATGATTCACAACGTTATGTTACACTGCGTGTCATCTAAGTCTCTTGCTGAAAAACACTCAAGATTTTATTTTCTAAGCGATATCAACGACTTTTTCCATTTTTAGTAACATAAGTCGACACAAACATTATTCTATCCTTCTTACCATTCAATAAGTAAGAAAGATAGAACGGCACTCGTGTCAACTCGTGTTGATGGAAAGTACCCAACGAGTGCTGCTCGACCGGTCTTCGCGCTATCAAAGAAGACAAATGAATCTGGCTACAAGTCTGTGATGAGCAGGCACGCGCGAGAACGGGCAACTCTGGGCACTCGTGTGCCCGCTTCCCATGCATTTAAAACGAGGACGCCGGCACGGCCGTAAATCACGCGGTTAGAGCGGAGCCCAGCCGCGTAGCGTAACGACGGAGGTGTCCGTCCGTCCGTTCGTACGCCTCGTCTCGTGGTTGCCGCCGCCACCGCCGCCGCCACGTGGTTTCTGCGGCAAAACTATGCGGCCACCGCCGCACGCCGGCCCAGCGAATTTATGAATGGGAGAAGCCTATTGACAGATCGCGCGTCGATAACTCTCTCGTTAATGGCCCGTGATGGTGGGCGCACGAGGGCCGGCGGGACGAAGGAGGCGGAGGTGCTCGGAGGGAGGGTGGGAAGTAGGGGAAACTTGGACTCACTTTGTACTGACTCGCGGCGCGCCGTGCCGACGGGCCGTTGCGATATGCAGCAGCGATCCAAGGTAACGCGCGGGAACGTGAGTTCCGAAATCGATCGAAATAACGCATCACCGAGTAAGTATAGTACGCTTAGCGCGCTCATCCCGCGGCGTGCAGAGAGAAATGCAATATTGAAATCTGATTTTGAGCGCGCGCGTACATAAGCTTTCCACCGCAAGTCGAATATTACTTAATAATTTCATATTTGCATTAAAAAACATATATGTGGAGAGAGAGAGAGAGAGAGACTTTTAATTACATAAATATTAATATAAAAATTAAAGAATTTCTGTACCGCAGCTTTCATTACTTTAGACTGAATATATAACTGTTTTCGAGCAATTAATGAAGCGAGATCCATTCTCATATGCAATCTCGGTTATTACGGGATTAGCGTACACGTTTTTGGTCAGCGGTTTGCCTCTCGGCATCAAATCAAACGCGCGGTCCAGCATCGCCACGCCGCTTACGTCGATAATACGGAAATACATCGCGAACAGAAATAGATTTCGCGGAGGAGTTATGTCACATACATTGCACTATCCGGTGAATCGATGACATTCCTGTTTATACACGCATTTCAATAAAATTTGCCGGTATAGAAGTTTAGTAAGTCAGCCTGCGTATTCAGTGCGATGCTCACTCGGTTTGCGCGAAACTGGAATTTGTTTATCGACGAAATTTAGAGACTCAGCAAGAAGCTAAATATACGCGCGCTAATGTGAAAAAAATACAGATTATATTTTCACTATAGATAGAGCCTGATAAAAATATTTTAAGAGTTTTATTCGATATGTGTTGGTTGTTTTATTCAATCTCTCTATTAAAATTAATCCGAGATAATTGAAAATGATTGAGATTAAATTAACATTAAAAATGTTTATCGTTCTTCTTTTAAATATGAGAGAAAATATCTGCATATCGTGCAGAAAAATTGTATAAATCATTAAGACAATTACAATAAATACCATTTACGATTCATTATTATGTTCAAAATTAAAGATTAATTTAGAAATGAAAATATTTAATTCGACGAGTATTAACTTGTAAGTATTCCTTTTAATGTCTCTTATACGAAAAGGGATACTTTTAGCTATACGATATAATAATAACATTATATAAAACTGATGGATTTATGTCAAACCTTAATATTATTTAGATCATTATTATTTTATTGCATCTCACTGATTTAAATAAAAATAGTCAAATTCCAGCTCGATATTTCTATAATTGAGCTAATGTTATAAATCTCCACTTCTTTTAAAAATGACTTAAAAGTGCTGCACCAGAAACTTAATGAGTGAGAATAAAATCCATCACTTATACTATTACATAATATACACTACTACATAATTATAAAGTCAAAGGTTACGAATACCTTATATTTCACGGCTCATCGGATTGAAGGACACTCTTATAATAATCTTTTCTTTAAATTTATAATAAACCCAGTTTCATCTAGAACCAGTTTATATCGCGCCGGTGACTGAGGTAGATGAGGATTCATCCAGAAGGGTTAAGAGCGCGGGCGCGAATTTTTCCGTTCAAGTTTAACGATGCGCCGGCAACACGCGCATACCGAGACAACCATTTGTCGCGTACGACGCGAAACCACGTGGAAAAACTGGCTGGTTTTGTCGGTCATCGGGCCACCGGCCGTCGGAAGCGCCGAAAAACCCTCTCCTCTTCTCATCTCTTCCTCCTCCTCCTCCTCCTCTTCCCTCCCTGTGCTTGCGCCACCTTCATCCCCTAGACTCACTGTACACTGCTGATTTATCGCTACCCAAATTTTGGCGCGTTCGTTCCACGTTCGTGCGCCAATTTTAAGCAGAATCGCAACGCTCGTCCGTCGGCAAGTAAATCACCGATTACTTTCCTCCACGTTCGATGAAAATCATTATTACAGTTATTATTCTTAATTTTCGCTCTCGCTCGAGTTGGATCTCCTCTGACTTTAAAAGGACGTAACGTAAGCTCTTCAGATCAGTAAGGAGTGCGAGTATCGAAGAAAAGATATCGAGATATTCCTATGTGATATTTGTTTTGAATATTCGTGTTCACTTTGCATTGGAAGATTTTCAATCTCTGGAAGTGTTGACGAATTTTAGAAATCCTTCGCTAATTCCTCTCAATCCTATCCGTTTAAATAGTTTTTGCAGCGTGAATCTACGTAAATTTGCATAAATTCGCACGGGCAACTTTCGAACAGTCTCAGGATTTGAACGACGCGAGATACGTTTACACATTTCGTTGTGGACGATTTAGCCTGAATGGTTAAAAAAAAATATTCAAAGGTAAATCCTATTATGTTTAACACTCAATAAGTGGCTAGCGTTTGTTATATATACATCCGTCGATTTCTTTCAGCTCTGTCAGTTCGTCTCGTTTCGGACAGCTCTATTATAAAAATGTAAACATCGAAAACAAACCATAAAAGTGAGTTATACCTCTATGATTTCTCAAGAATGAACTTGCAAGTCATGCAAACAAAATAGTGTTTGTGGTGTCAACACTCGAAGTGTCATGCGATCATCTGGAATAATCCTTTTTGCTTTCAACACCGAAAAACAGCAGGTGACAAATCGATTCCAAATTTAAACCCAAGAATGAAAATTCTGATGCAATAATGTCGGAGTTCAAAAAATTATACAATGGATCGAAAAAGCATGATTAGTTTCAAAATTTAACAGACTCATTTATGTGGTTGAAATGAAGTTTGCGAATAATAATTTTCTAATTAAATTGTAGTTTACATTAAATTTTGTATTCCGCAATTTACACAATCGTTGTCGAAGAACATGGAATATTCGGTGGAACATTATTCGCAAATTTTTTACGAGATGCAAAGATGAACAGATCGGGTCTAAATAACGCATGTGACGATAACGTTTCGCGGCGAGAAATATCTCTGAAAACAATTCGGATGGCATAGAATTATGACTCGTGCGCGTTCTCTTCGCGGATTACGATTCGACGATATCGCGCCCCTCTCCTTCGATTTTGTCGCAAAACATTTCGCGCCGCTCAAAGACCTCGTGATGAAAAACAATCGCTAGGAAGAGAGGACAGGATGAGAGGAAAAAGGAAAAAGGACGAAAGTGAGGGAGAGAAAGGTAGAGAGTGGATAACTCCGAGAGAGAGAAAAAGATTGGGGGAGGAGGGGGAGAGAGAGAGAGAGAGAGATGCAGCAAAAGCGAATATGTCTTTAAAAACACCCCCCTAGAGCAGATCGGGTTGTTGTCGTCGTGGTAACCATGACGACGCTGCCCCTTGATGGTTGGTTATAACCGTATCCCCACCAAGCGTCTCCGAGCCGACGCTAGGTTTCCTCGCGGCGCTGGCCAAGCGAAGAGGAGGCAGCCAGCAGCCTCGGGCGATCTCTCACCCCCTCCCCCTCCCGCCCCTCTCTGCTCCACGCCGTTCTCCATCCTCGCCACTCGCTTCTGCCGCTCTCCGGTACCCCCTTCTCGTCCCAAACCCCACCGCGCTATCAAGCAGCCGCTGTCGCTCGTTCTCCACCCCTCTCTTTGCGCGCTCCCCGCTAACTCCACGGCCCACACACAGTATACGCAAGCCACCTCGTCGTTCCCCCTCGGCGAGCTTCGCCTCGTCATCCTCTTTCCCCTTGCGGCCGCCCTCCTGCCGTCCCTGCCTCCCCCCGCCGGGCCAAGGAAACGCGGGATCGCTTCGAATTCAAACTACCGAACACGAGGTTACCACGCGTCAAATCTGACACTTGGTCGTCCTACGCGTGCTCGCGTCTCGTGCTCGCCGCGTACATTTTTTTTTACACGGCTGTTTTTCGCTCGTGGTTTCCGAAAGCGAGCGAATCAGTACGGGAACGTCGATCGATTTTCGAGAACGATGTTGAACGCGATGCGCCGTGAACGAACGGCGAGTCCTCAGTTCTTTTCTTTTTTCAGTTCACTTTTTTTTTTGTACCCAAAGGAAGACAGCTCCGTCGTTCGACGGTGGAAATTTTTCCGACGGCAAACTTGAACGATGTTCGAGGAGCGGATCGTTGAGAGCGTGACGTTAGATGTTAAAATTTTTCCTCAAGAGAGAGATATATCCGCGTCTTACGTCGGCCGTGTTTCACGCGTACCGTGCTTCGTAACGTCGTTGTAAGAAAGAGGAAAAAATAAAAGAGACTAAAGTCCCGACGGGGAAAATACTCGAGTCGGTTCTCTTACGAATCGTGCTGCTCCGCGAGAGCCGAGCGCGCGACGATCACGTAACCCGCTCTCCTCGATCGGCACGTAACGCGGAAACGCGGCACGCGTGTCGTACACGCCGAAGGAAGGGAACGCACACACGGTACACGGGGGAGCGCGGGAGTGCGCCAAGGAGGGGATAGGGGGTTGCGGGAAAAAAGGACGGAGGCCGAGCGGCGCACGCGAGAGCAAGAGAGAACGATGCGCGCGGAACCGCGCGCGAAACTCACCTGACTGACGTCGCACCACATTATTATTTCGCTGACACTGACGACAGCATCTTGGTACGCTGCTGCTGCACTGCCGCGCACGGTGCTACCGCGACGGTCCGTTTTTTCCTTCGCTCTCCGCGTGACTTGGGGATTCGTCGTGAAAACCGAGAGAAAAGTAGCCGGAACACGGCGGTACGTGGAACCGAAGTTCCACGTTACTTCGGCCGTGGGCACGATGAAGTCCTGTTCCGCAAATGCCCGTCCTCTCTCTCTCTCTCTCTTTCTCTCTCTCTCTCTCTCTCTCTTTCTCTCTCTTTTTCTCTTCCTCTGTCTTTCACGCTCTCTCACACTGTCTTTTCTCACTCGTCGTCTCTTTCTCGGTACGTGTCTGTTGGCGTTTCGTTATTTTCTTTTTTTTTCTTTTACTTTTATGTAACTCACAGTCTCACGAAAAACGCACTGCGCGACGTTAAGTATCGGCCGCCGGTAGCCCGGTTAGCTCCTCAAGTAACATCGCACGATCACTCCGAACAGATGACAACGCGACTGTCATCGACACACACGATAGCAGCTAGCTGGCCATGCAAAGCATTACTGAGTACTCTGACAACACTCCTCGCCGAGTAGCGCCGCTCGGTTTTCCCCCGAACGCGTGCTCGGCCGATTCCGCCGGCGTTCGGCCCACCTGCACTCCGACACGAACGTCAGTGCCGTAGACGCGCGTTTCAAGTGCCACCGTTCTTACCACGCATACGCGCGCTTTGTGTCCATCGAATTTCCCATCGACGCAGAAACTATAATGCGACGTACGATCGTTCGGGGATCGCGATCATCCAGAAAAACAATTCGTTACCGCTACTCGGAAAATTATCGCCGATGTAAATACACGTTTTTGAAGAAAAAAATATGAGCCTGCGAACTATGGCAACTGTTTCGATTGACGATAACATATGTTTGCGGTGTTCTTAACGTGACATTTCGAGAGAAAAAGCGACCTTCGATCGCTCGCAGGGCACATAATGCCATATTGTTTAGCGCCCCGAACGCCCTGATGTAATTGATATAAATGGAAGGATACGTTTCATTCACGGCGCGTAAATTAATTACATAATTAATATCGGATTTAATATATCGTAGGACTATGTATATGTCACTTTGACCGTTTGCGAAAGGAAATTCATTGTCGAAGTGTGTGCAGCTTTTCAGGTATAAACAATGCTTTTATGTCGAATGATTGGTGGCGCTCATTAGCACACGGGATGGACGAGGAGGGGTTGCGTCGCGGTATATAATAAAAGAAACAGATTCTCTTTAGGATTCGCGTTAAATATCCTCTCTCTCTCTTTCTCTCTCTATCACACTTTTTTTTCTTTCTCAGAAAGTTCCGCGCTCCCCGCGATCGAGAAAAATCGTTCTGTTCGAGAAAGTCCGTGATAGCGCGGGCCGGTCGATGAAAGTTATCGGAGAACGGATCGGCGACGGCCGCTGAAATATTTCAGCGACGCAGCAAAAACTCAAAATGACTTTGCGGGCGCGCAGCCCGCGCGCGGATCGCGCCGATTCCCCGGCTCGTCGCGCCGTGCTGCTTAATATCTTACGAGACGACCGAGATAGCACGGTCAATCGCGCCACTGCGCGACGCCAGGACCTTGCGACCAGCAAGGTAATCACGCGCTCGAAGCGAACAGCCGCGCGAAACGACCGAATGTTTTCCGTGTCCCCGACATTTCTTTTGGTTTCCGTACGAAAATCGAAAAAGATTTGTCGACAATCCATTTGTCCAATTACCCTTAATATTCATCAATATATCTGTCTATCTATCTACAGATATTATATATTATATATATGTGTATGTGTGTGTGTGTGTGTGTGTGTGTGTAAATAATATGTTCGATATTCTCTTTTGCTTCGCGCGATATTATTTATCGATACGCTCGCGATATTGCGTCGAAATTAACATGGAATTATTGCAAGATGATTGAAATGAGAATAACATAATTAATTTATTCGAAAGGAGAATCTATTTCGTTAGATTTCGAAAATGCTCAATCGGCGAGAAGCGACGTTCGCATGTCAGATATTGAAGAGAAAAAAAAGGGGAGAATCGAGAGAAAACGGAGAAAAGGACGGGGGCAAAGAGGATGCGAGAGCTCGCGCGCGGGAGAGTGAGCGCGTCCGTGAGTAAATTTTCATTCGGCCTTAAAAACGTAAGGCGTAGAGCCTTCGGAGGTTCGGTTCGGGCGTACGTCGAGAGCGCCGAGAGCGGTAGCCTTCACCGGGGAACCTCCGGTGCAGGGGCCCCCGAACACGAGGGAGTCGGCCTAACGCCACTAGGTTCGAAACTCGCCACTGACTGGCTGGCTGTATACGGCGCGCAGCTCAAGAGAGTCCGAGAGAGGAGGTCTCGGCTCTCGCTCGCTCGCTCGCTCGCTCGTAAAAACGCGCGAGCCACGTTCCATACAGCGCGCAGCCTAAGAAAATTCACCGGGAACATTTTTATTCCCTATCGGGTAAAAGGGGCGCGTCATCGGGACGCCGCGACGGCGAAAGGACGCCGGAGGACGTGCGCCGTCGTTCTACGATCGGCTGACCTCCCCGCGTCGGCCAATTCCACGAATTTTGCGCGTCATTCCGTATGCGGCCGCGAGGCAGAGCGCGCGGGCTTCGAGGTCTCTCTCCAGCGGAGAGACCGAGAGCGAGCCGTTGCTACATGTACGCCGACGACGCGGCTCCGAGCCGACGCGTAACGCCGAGAGCTCGGTTTCTCTTCGGATCGGAGCCGACGGCGACGGTGGAAATGGCGGGGCGTCGGAGTAGATATTTTCAGCGTATAGCTCGCGATATCGTACCGGCGCGCTTCTTTAACTTATTGAACCGCGTGGAAAAAAAACATCTCGTAAAGATATAGATATGTATCTAGATGATATTCCCTGTTTCTTTTCACACAATTTTAAGAAACTTTATCTTTCGATACAATAGTCCATTTTATAGCACTTTATCGAGCTTTTAGAAACTCGATAACGCTTCCGAATCGATGGGAACTTTCGTGAAGAATTTTAAAATCGCAAAATATAAGTTTACCAGAATATCTCTCGTCCTAAATTATTTCATTCTCGAATCCCGAACGAAATTATTCGATCGTCTATCAGGGAAAACCTCCACGCGTGGTGTCAATGAAAAACGATGTGGTAACTAAAGTTTCTTTATTGTACAATATAAGATGTAAATGTACAAATGCGTGTGAGATCGAAATGAAGCGTCTCAAATATGTATCTTGACGAAGCGCGCGCGCGCGCGCTGGGATTCCCCGTTGACGATTCCGTCGACCGGCACAATGTCCGGTCGTTGTTAATGTCGCGCTGATGCCACGGAGCAAGAGAGCGGCTAAGTCGTACGGGTGGCGTGGAGACGACTTTTAACTGGCCGCGAGAATGCGCGGACTTTGTCAAGCGCGGAAACGCCGCGCGTCGCCGCCGCTCAAGTCAAATCCGCGCTCTACGCATATATCGTGTGTATCCAACGTGCACGCGATATACGCGTGTATTACGCCGCCGATATCGGTGCGCATCGCAAACCGCTAACGTGAGTGGCACGGTGACGACGACGACGGCGGTGCGACTCCAGCACGGAGAAAAGCATCGGTCGAGTTTACGATTGGCTAGGCCCGGCACGACGGATGAATTGTGGCCAATGAATGTCCTTGCTTACTCGACGAGGCCGTGGCGACGCGAGCACGCCTTATTCGAACGCGGGGCGCGCATGCACGGCTGGCGGCCGCGAAAACGGCCACGAGGTGGAAGGGAATTTAGAATTTGGCACGAGAGACGTTGCGCGCTTCCGCCCGCGTTCGGTAGTTCTCTGCCTTTTCCCTCGCCACTTCGTTTTAATATTGCAGACGAGTCCTCGATAGTTTTATTATTAAATGTATGTTTGTGTTCTCTTCTGACTTGATTTTCGTTAACCTTTAAAAGGTGCGGTCCATTTGGTACTTACAAATGCTTCGAAACGTTTGATTGAGCAATTAAAAGGTAGAATTCGATTAATTGACCAATAAAAAAATGCTTCGAAGCATTTGTGGACCGTACATTGAGAAAAATGTTTGGTTGAAAATGAATTGAAAGATTCTGATTATATCAATCAGAATTCTGATTATCTGAACTAGAATTTAGCCGATTTAACCAGAAATTTCATTCATTTTCAACCGGAATTCCAATTAGTACAATCAGACATTTTTTTCTCAATATAGTTTTAAAATTTTAAAAAACAAGGGTCTATTTTAAAAATCTTACAGCTTTTCTCTCTCTCCCTAACATTTGTCATAATTCATTATTTTTCGTTCCTTCCTTGTCTCAAAGTATGATACCGTTTTGGTGCCACTATAATGGCTTTCTTATTCTGTAAAAGTTTTTTTGACAATACGACGCAGAATCATTTATGTATACGTATTTCTAGTGATAATACATTTCGATATCTCGCATGTAAAATTTCTAAAAAAATTTGTCGCATACGGAAGGAAGAATTTTCTCTGAGACAAAAAATAATTTTGTATTTTTGATTAAAGCAATCAATGTCGTGATTTCAGATTGTAGAAAGGGGTATATTATACGTAAGTTGCAGGAGAGAGAAATTTCAATTATTCTCAATATTTCCTAACGGATATGTCGTTTATACAAAGATATACCTACAGAATTCAGTTCGCTGAGGTTTGCCGCGCACAGGCGCCGCTGGACTTTCTCGTCGACTAGGAGCGCTCGTTAGTGCCTCAGCGAAGCTACTCGGCGAGGGATACTCAAGGTGGGGATCAGGAAACGGCAGAGATCTGGCGGGACGTTTTACGATCGTGTCTTCGAAAGCTGCGACTCCTGTGTTGTGTGCACTTCCGGCCTGAATTCTTAAAACACTGCCGGACAGACTTCTTTATGCGAAAGACGAGAATCCGACGCGTCACGAAAACGCCAATCAAGAAGGAAATTCTTTTATTTATTGAACGCTTCTATTACGAACTGTTCACATTTTCGTAAACAGAGCAACAGCTTAGTGGAAAATTTAGTTCAACCATTAGAAAGCGAAAAAATATAACATAGCAATAATACAAATGTAACATAGAAGTTATACACATGAATTTTAGAGTTTGCAAATATTTATATCGAGAAATATTGTTTTCCATTGAAATATCAAATTTAAACATAAAAAATATGTGCACTCTGAAATATGCACGTATATGACGTATCGAGAAAAAAACTGAGGTTTATTTTTGCAAGTTTCTCGATGAATATCGAATGAGTTTTTAAAAAATCTCTTTACTAAAAGTCTATTATTACGCACGGATTTTTCTAGCTTATTTTTGAGAAATAAAGCGATTCAAAACGAAGATCCGAATTAAGGTTACGGTAAAGATTATACTTGGGATTAACTGGAAAGACGCATTGCATGTTACAGCATGCAACGTCGAACCAGGCAAAATCCGCGCGTTGTTCGTGTACAGTTATGGCACAATTCTGCCTAGCTGTAACTCCGAGAAAGAGCCGGTGAAAACCGTATTACACCGACGATGTGGTGCAGCAACAAGATATACCGGGACGGTTGGCTCAATTTTCCCGCCGTTCCCGCCACTCTCGCCTTTCGCCTCCGCGGCATCAAAAGTTGTTTCGCGGGCGTCTCTCTTGCATCTCAAGAACATCGTCTTTGAGCATCACGCCTTTGCATCTCCTCCCCGATTAATAGCTGATAGTGTTAATAATTTTCTTATTCATATTGCAGTATAATTATTTTTAATAATTACAACATCCTTAATAAATCACGATTGAAATATAAACTGGAAATTGAATATTTATAAAATAATCTATTTCTTCTTACAGTTTATATATTATAGAAATATATATCGTAAAATCGTTCGATTATTCTGTTGAACTATACAAAATTAATAATGCATTTTTGTTTTTTATCATCACAAAAATGAGCCGCCAAAGTACTTTACGACCGTTTGCAGCTTTATTTGATGGATCTGCCATTGGACGATGCAATTTTTGACCGCATTCCCACTCGATCTCACATTCTCTGCAAGATAAAACTCTAGCCTCGAATTGAACGGCGTTGCTCGGCGATTCGGAATCGGAGGCACCTGTTAACATAGGCCGCCTCGGCGCGCTGGTGACACCGACATCCGGGGACGATGACAGGTGCTGTAGGCTAATCGGTTAATTCGACAGCTCGTGCATACGCGTGACTTCCATTCGCCGAGCGGCTCGTGCCGATTGTTATCGGACCATGAATTAGAGCGCTAATATAGGAGCAATCAGGGAGGGACGGCCAAATGAGCAATCTGGATAAAATATTCTTATCGAATACGAGAATGTCCGTGATTATATTAAAGTGTTTATATTTTGCTTTTGATACGAGATAATTAAGTTCAAAAATATCCTAATGGTACGATTCTGTGTATATATACGAATGCCGACGAATTTACATGCGGATGTAGAAACAGTTACCACAAAGTGTCAATCGTTAAGATATGCAGAAATATGCGGAAAAAGTATTTGCATAGATACAAACAAATTTACGTTTTTTGCAAAGTATTTGCAGAGTATCCGAAAGTTTTGTGTTTTCTTTTGTTTACGATACACAACGTGAAATGAATTTTTTTCTCTTGTTAGTTACAGACAATAACTACTGAAAATTATTCCTTGTATAAATGTATGTTCAATTTTTTTATTGTATTTTATTTGAAAAATCTCAAGTTCTTAGTTGACATATAATAATTATTTTTATTTATAAGTTCCAAGAATTTGTCTTTATGGTTTCAAAATTTGTAACACTATGTAATACTATCAATACTTTCCTTACGTTGAATAACGTCTGATACCGACGTCGATACGAAACATCGATATCTGATTTCGTCATAACAATCCTAAGTCCATATACGAGTATATTATATAGAACGCTCTCTAACAATCTCTGAGAGAACAAGACTATCTTATGTGTGTGTATAAATATATATATTATATATATATATAAATTTGTAATAATTGTTTAATAAATTTGTATAGAATTGTTTAATAAATTTGTATAGAAACCAAAGAGGTTTCGTTCAGGAAATCCATAATTGATGGTTTAGAATTGAAAATGATAGTTGTTTCGGTCAGTATTTCACTCATTCTACATCTCGTATAATTATAGCATCTCCTTGTTGCAAGATGACAAAGTGAGAAAGATACTCGTTTGTAAGTATGAGATAACGACTAATGAGACAAGGTTTATCTCGATTCTTCAATCTTGAACTATAAGTTCAATTTATAGGTTTTAACAGCTTTGCTATTAAAATCCATAAATTGAACTTATAGTTCAAGATTGAAGGATCGAGATAAACCTTGTCTCATTAGTCGTTATCTCATACTTACAAACGAGTATCTTTCTCACTTTGTCATCTTGCAACAAGGAGATGCTATAATTATACGAGATGTAGAATGAGTGAAATACTGACCGAAACAACTATCATTTTCAATTCTAAACCATCAATTATGGATTTCCTGAACGAAACCTCTTTGGTTTATGTACATAACATCAGTGACTCTGAAATTAAGATGACCGTTGATTACTAATAAAGCAGAGAGAGAAAGAAAATCGAATACATCAGCAATTGTTTCAGGCGACACGTCTTATCGGCGCGTCGAAGGTGATAAGGCTATCTTTATCAGCGATAAAGTCGTTTTGAAGCCCGACTCTATCTGCGGGCTGAGAGAACATAAGTGCGAAAGCACGCTTTAACGCATGGCACACATGTAATCAGAGATTACAATTCTTCGAGATATCGAAAATTATCTCTCGATTCTATACAAATTTTTGATATCGATATATTGTTTCTTATATTATTTACTGGATTAATATCCAACAAATAATAACGAAAAGTATCTATATGGTATACACAATGTCTCTTCGTACTTAATACAAATTAACGAAAATGTATAATGTATCATAGGAAATGTAAATTGAGAGCATTAATGCCATCGATACGCTTATATTCAGCGATCATATTTCTCTGTAATATTTAAAAGACGTATCTTCTCATTTACACAATTAACAGTATGACTCAATTGTTATACTTTTTGAAAGAACGGTGAATCCCTCGCGTGTCGTTCTTCGTGAAGTTTTTTCGTGAATATATAGGCACACTAGATGACATTAATATATTCCCAATTTATACTTTTAATAAGACATTATAAAGGACATTACAACCATTTTTATTAATTCAGAGGAAAAATATCTTTTTTATTGGAAATTGTGCAGGTAAAATTAGGAATATTAAATATTAATATTTGTCTCGTAAAAGTTTGCACTTTTTGCAAGTATTGTAACATTATGTTTCTCTCACAGGAAACTACTGAAATATTTCGCAAAATTATACTGAATCTCTTATTACCGCGCGATAAATTGTGTTTTGCTACATTTTAATAATTACTATTGTAGTTACTGTAAAGTTTATTTAATTAGAATTAGATCAATATGGTAAATTATGTATTATGTATTGTCGTTCTTCGATCGATTAATTTCCGAGCTCATGGGTCTAAAGTAACGGATGGTCATAGGTGAAACTGCAAAAATTTCGGAACTAAACGGATGATGCAACGTACAAAGTACATTGAAACCTGTATTTTGTGTAGAATAATTATTCCAATAAAAATCCTTCGACTTTTCATCGTTTTACTCGAATAATTCCGCGATGAACGATCTAATTAGTCGAGTCGAGATAAATCCACTTGTTTTTTTGCACGAAAATTATCCGCGAGTAGTCAACACATTGCTTCAAATTCATTTTATCTTTTAATCTGTGAATCGATGTTACGTAGAGGAAGATAGAAATGGATGAATAGATAGATAGATAAATAGACAAAGCGAAAGAAAGAGAGTGAATCCTCGTAGTAGTAGTAGCACGTAAAACTCTCGTCCCATCTCCTCCTCCTCCTCCTCCTCCCACACCCCTTGCCACGTTCCTCTTTCCGCCTCTGTAACCCTGACCTCCCGTAAAACACACCGAGAAAAAGACTTTTCCGGCGTGTACGCACGAGCGCACCGCCACTTCTGCCACAGTGCTGCTGCTGGCCGAACTCATGAATGGACCCGCGACTCTATTTACGAGCGCGTGCGATTCGCCCGCCACCGCTCCGCTTTATCGCCGTCTCGACCGTCATGGGACGGCGGGGTAAGGTGAGGTACTTTCGGAATCCCCGGGCTTCTCTCTCTCTCTTTCTCTCCTCTCTCTTGTACTTGTCGGAGGGTCGCTCTTCCTACCTACCAGACTATATCGCGTCGAGATATGTATCGGCTCGCGAAATTGTTTTCGAACGGCCGATTGTTTGGCACACTCCGGCCTTACCAGAGGTTACCGAGAAAGAGAAGAACTCGAGGGAGTGTTCTTTTTTTTTCTTCTTCTTCCAACCGCGGATATTTCTTCGTGTAAACAGATGTGGAAACGCGGCCGCAGAAAATGTTCGCGAACACCAACCTACCCAAGATGATCGAAATTGCTCGGCGGACAAATCGATGACGTTTCTTCCTAACGATGTGGAGGATTCAAAACGAAAATGATACGTAGAAAGATATATTAAGCGTCATAAATCTCTTCACTTTTGCAAATGACCGAAAATGAAGGCATTCATTATAACATTCGCAAAATGTTTCTCTCATAAATAGTGATATATATTCATTTTTCCGTTAGTTTCATTCTTGAGATAAGAATAAGGAACAGTTAATTTAGTTAGAGGATAAATAAGCTAAAAGAAATAACACAGGAGCGCGGTAGTCATCATATTTCAATTAATCATCTTTAATTATAAAAATTAATTCATAATTTGACAATCAATAAACGTACTAATCTATTCATAAATTCATCATAAGTTATTTTCTCATGTATCATTTTTCTGTATGTACTGGTACTTATTACTTGCCCTAAGACACCAATAAACGATTCTTCCTCTCTCTTTCTTCTTCGATTTCTCTCCAATCTTTGCCTTCGATCATTATTGTTATCGCGCCGAGTTTATGGTGAGTGTAATTTGTCACATACATATAAGAGGCGTATCTCGTGGATCTTTAAAGTAGGATCGTTAATAAGAAGCGCGTGGTTAAGACCCACCATGACCTATGGTAAATTTCATCTCGTCGATTTTTAAGTTCGATCGCATGGTGCGAACAACTAAGAATCATTAATACGTCACGCCGGACTGTAATTCATGTCGCGTGACCGGCGCGATGGTGCACCAACGTAGTGGATGAAAGTCCACCGATGAAAGCTATCGATTTACGAGATCCGTCTCTTTAAAAAACTATAATACTCTTGTATATATATATATGTATATAAAATTTCTGGAGAATCTTGTTCTAAAATTCAAATACGCGTGGAGTACGGCGTTTTTTCACGACGATATTAGCAGAGTGCAACAACGCGAGGCAAACAGTTGAGAGTAAATATTATAAGAATATCTCGATAGAATTTCGAAGCGTTTCTTCTTTTCTTAGGATAGGAATAAGCTTGCCTTTACTTGGAATATTTATCTTTCTAAAGTTGTTACTCGTTGAAGTATGAAAACTCGGGGTTGATGAATCTCGGTTTGCCGAACAACAATATACATCAAGTCAATTAGACGATATATCGTTGCGCTATTCATCCCGTTCGCAGTGTATGCAGCAAAGCGGTGTTTGCGTAGGATAAATCAGTTAAGTGCTTTCTTCCATTGCGATTGCATGTATGTATACGTTATATTGCGCAAATATGCGCTTATGAGCATGTACCGCGGGTGTATTAAGAAAAATACGTAGGAATCTCAAATGATTATACAGTAATTATATCAAAACTTGCACATCGAGATTTGTAAAATTTAATTTAACGTTCTGTTTTTAGATGATTAATTTTTGGATACGTGAGGGATGTTTTCGAGACCTCGCAATATTTACAATTCTGTTATGAAAATTTGGAATCTTTTCTTCCTCTTAATAAGCGATAAAAAAAACTTTCATTAATTCTTAATAATAGTGTTAAGTCTATTAGAATCGTTTTTTTCTGCTATATATATACAGAGTTCTTGCAAACTTTTATTAGGAAATTGTGCATATGGTTTAAATTTATAAATAAGTTTTATCTATAGTCTAAATCAATCTCAATTAGCAATTTCATATCTGTTTATAAAGTATAATTTTTAGTGAAAATAAAAAAAGAATTTATTTAGATGAGGACAAATCTTGATACGATTGACTTCCATAGGTTTCGATTGACTTCCACGAGCTATGATTTTTGCGGTCGGGTAACAAGCTTGAGCGAATCTCCTAACTTTGGTTAGGAATTCTCTGGCTCTTTCTAAATTGCAGTTCCTGACATAACATAGATAGAGAAGCAAACTTTGAGAAGGGGTGAAACTGAACAACGTTGGGGTTCCAATAGGTTTCCTACAACAATTGTCATTTTTGCGTGCATTAACGTAGCGTAACAGATATCAAATAACAAGTTGCCCTCTACTCTTGTAATCAGAATTAGAAGTCACAGAACCAATCTCCCACGCGTCAACCGCGTATAATTCCTACTCTTCTCCGAGACATCATCTTCTTTATTGCACCGTCTGTGTGCGCAGTATTACCAACGTGCTCGCACAGTGCAGGTTCCATCGAATATCTAAAATGACATCGTCCAACCCACACCCCACTTCCCTTCCTCTCTCGGACTAGCTCCATCTCCCCATGGTCTCTCTCATCTCCCACCTTCATCTCGCTTTCCCTCCCACCCGCCACTCGAACCCTTCCACACACCACTTCGCTCACTCGTTCTCCTCCACAAGAGTGCGCGTTCTGCCCCTACCCTCCATCCACTCACCCTATCCTTCTCATCCTTCCGACCCGCCGCGTCATCCTCCGCTATCCCCTACGTCCTGGCCCAATCCACTCCTATCGGCCTCTCTACCCTGTCATCTTCTTCTTCATCCTTCCTTCTTCCATTTCCCGCCTTTCATCCCTTACGAATTATCGACTGGCGCAATTCCGATGGATAAAAGCGACGGCCTATTATCGACGCTCTGTAGTACCGACCAGACGTACGCGGATACCGACTAACCGTAATGCCAACGGACTGCGATACCGACGCAGAGCTTGATGCTGTGCTGATTATACGCGAAATGCGGACAAACCGGAACGCGGCGAGAAAAATGTATTGACACGCTGTAACGCCCACGGCGCAAAGTGCGAAGATATAACGCTGAGATGCATACCGCACAGATCTCTCTCGTTAACCCGGCAGTAGCCGTGAGATTTTCTGCAACGCGAACCGTTGGGCGACGTGCCTTTTATGCATCGCATAAATTACAAATAATTACATTTATTACTGCAAATATTATTATGTATCGGTCAATATAAACTTTGTTTTTTAAAAAGCTATAAAAGTATTTGATAAATCACATTTATGACGCTAATATTAATATTACCTCTTATTATATTTTTGTATTAAACAAGAATTCTCAAGTTTTTTGTTAACTTTTTTAGAGGTTTATTTTAAAAATCTTTTATAGCTTTTTTTTAAGTAAGATTTAATTGTTATAATTTATTATTTTATTGTATTTTTTATCTTAAACTATGATACAGTGGCTTTCCAGTCAGTGTAAAGGTTAATTTTTTAATAACATAATATTAAAACGTGTGTGTGAATTAATAAATTTATTATAACTATATATATATATGTACCGTTATTACACAAACTTTATTTACTTTTATTAGTGGAATGATAATTTTATGTTAATATAGAATATTAATTTTATGTTGGCGCTATCTTCAAAGGATAGCAACGCAATAAAATTATTTAATTAAAATATCAATTTTCTTTTCATTCCTTATCCTTCTTTTTTCAATTTTTCGATGAAAATATAACTCAGAAATTCTTAGTGGAATTGGATATTGAGATACGGAGTATTCGACGCTCTGAAAAGTGGAGGAACCAAACGATGCGCGTCGTTATAATTGAAGAAACGAGTGGATGGGACGAGTATGTCATATTCTTATGAAAGTTATTTTCGCCGTGGACGAATCATTATTTTCTGCTGCATCGTATAAATGTTATATAATAGCTTTAGATAATCTGATGACTATCAATCTATCTAATTCGTTATATATACTTTTAGAAATAAAAAATCATTCGCAGTACAGTTCGAGTTACTGCGAACTTACGTGATTTCTCTTCAAGTTAATCTCCTATCCTAAATGATATATAACTAATATACTTTAGTATATTCGTTCATCTTATTATTTGTCAGTATATAAAAATTTGTAGATAATCGTAAGATGTTATTTTCTGAATTTCAATGAAAATTTTCTCGCATTGTTAATACGTCATGATAAAAAGAGGTACCGACATCACAAGGCAGAGAATGCGTGTCCAGTACATTTTTATGCATCAATGATGCATGAGCAGTGCACATATCGAGATGAACGCTGCGATGAATGGACTTTCGAGCTATTCGATTCGTTTGGATTGGAATAGTTATACGCAGCGAATGCATATATAGCCACGCGTGCGCAACGTTAATTCCGTATGTAAAATGGCTCTCTCCCTGGCTGGAATTTCGAAAATGCACACGAATCGAGCGCGCAAACCCCTCGATTCGTTCGCGATTCCTGAAAATCATTTGATCATCGACAACTTTCTACCACCCTCCTCCCACTACATCGCCTGTTGGTTCTCTCTTGTCCTCTCGTTTACGCGATCCCTCACAACTGAATGTTCAATGAACACACAAAATTGGATGTTCGTTCCGCTATTCTTTAACCCAATTATTCGTTTACGCAGGACACACGCATGCCATAAAAAATCAAATCTTCTACAGCTACATATTTATAAATAGAATTTATTTTGCAAATTATCTTTTTAATTGGGCACTATATCACATTTATTTTTTCAAAATTGTAATAATATTTATTAATAAAGAAGAAGATGATTTAATGGCCAGTGTAGATATCATGGTCCCTTAATATATCCGCTATTAGGTGGCGAATTCTAGTAATATTTTATGGAATTATTTGTTCAGTAACTTACCATTACATCATGCCAATATACTATAGTGAGCACTTGTTCTAAGAATTTCGAAATGTTTTAAAGGTACTTTTTAGCATTTAATTACACATATTTATTCATTCTTCTCTATATATATGTATATATGTATATATGTATATATATATAT
>NW_017256212.1:103667-111687 GCF_001594055.1 Mycetomoellerius zeteki
ATAAATTAAATATATTTTTTTCTTTTTTCGTGATTTCCTGCGAAACAAAGCAAAAAGGAGCATATGTCTATAGGACTTTTTTTCTTAGTTTTTTACTCCTCTACACGCTCCCGAAGTTTTGCCATTTAATTTGGAAACACCCTGTATATATATTATAAATATATATATTTGAGTGTATTGTTAGTTATTTAACATTTCATTTGGCTGTATACATTTCGAGTTGTGCAAAGTTAAATAACAACATGGCATCTTGCCAATGTTTAGGGGTGGCCCCTGCCACCCCTAAGCGTGCTGATTGCTGAGGGACCTTTTTTCGATGTTTTTTATATCAAGATAATTATTCCATAAATCGATTATAGTTCTTATAATTTATATTATACGTACTATAGATTTTTAATACTGAGCAGCTTATATGCGGAAGAAGTTACGTGTATATATTCTGTATTATTTTACTTTTTTGTTAATGTAACCAAATACCGTTTTTTATAAATAAATTTTTTAAATCTATTTTTATGGACGGTCATATTACCATCCTTGTTTCTCTTCGAGCATTGTGCAGTGTCATTTTTATAAATTTTTATAAATAGTGTTCTAAATAATAAATGTTGTAATTTTGAGTCTAGAATTGATTAAACAACACTTTAATGAATGTAATCATTAAGTTTTAAATTTAAATATTGATTATTAATCAAAAGTTATTATATAAAATATAAATTAGATGCTATAATACCATCTTCTCCTCGCTACATATTAACTTATAAAATTGTAATGCTATTTCTACTTCTTGAAAAGAAACTATCTTACTGTAATATTAAAAAAATATAATATATATATTGCTCGAGCTTCTTTGATTCTTGTTAATAAAATTATTTATTGGATCATCTTAACTTTGTATTATCACATATTTAAGCATAATATTAACTAATACTACAATAATATATTGAATTGGCATTAGCATTTGTTGTAGACAAAAATAATGTTGTGAATAAAAAATCTAATTGACAGAATCAATAAATTGCAATCGAAAAAAATTCGATCGAATATCATTATATCACCTCCAATCAATCTCATTTTCTTTGAAAGGGGGCGCACGCCCTATCTTCTCCGTTTGGAGATGACCGTGATGGACATCCTTCGAGGCCACGTTTCTTTTAGCGCTCCCTAAGTTGAAAGGTTTCTCATTTTATCAAGAAAATTAACCCTAAAGCTTCCGAGAGGAGCAAACATCGCTGACGGTTGAAGCACAAAAAATTAATGAAATTAAAATGTACACCGGTATGCCGTTGCATTACTTTTTTGTCGAATTTCGTTCCCGTTTTTCACGAAGCCAGTCGAGATAACTTTTCATTTTGAACAATTATAGGATCGTAGAAAATTACACATAGGACGAGAATGAACCAAGTCGATCTGACGATCGCGATTACGCGAAATAGCACGAGGCGAACGAAGCTTTACTCAGGATTTCGAGGAACTTTTCCGTATCGATCGTACGCCCTTACAGAACCGTATAGCCTTCTGCGTATCTTCAACTCTCTGCGAACTCGATTGTAAATTTTCCATCTCGAATATTCGAAGGTGGCGGTGGACCACCAGATGCACTCTCCGCGAATGACCGAGGTGCGCGTGTGCATGCCGGACCTCGCGGTTTATCCGCACAGAAATTTATAATATACACATCGCGCGTCCAAAGTCAGCTAATCAAAATTTCTCTCATCCTGAATTTTATCTGACAGTAACTAATTTACTTTAAAATTGATACTATAAAACAATTTTTCCTTATCGACGAATCTAGAACCAACATGTTGAAAGTAGACTAGCTCATACGCAATATTTTATCACATTATATAATTACGCCATAGTCGCCACAGTCCGTTACTTTCTTTTGATGACTGTAGTCCCAAGAGAGAGTAATGTCGTTTTACTAATAGCGCTCTTGCAATATCGTAAGGTGAAGTTAGATTGCACCAGCGGGGATAATTTTACCCTAATGAATGAAGATTGTAGTACAGTGTAATTTATTAGTTTCGGTGTACTGATACTTTTTTTTTACCGAAGCAGAAATCGGAATTGGTATACAATCTTCGCGTGCCCATTGTTGGAATAAAGGGACCATTTTCCCGTATCGAGTCGGACTTCATTGAAGCTATATCGGTTTCTATCAGTTTCAGTTCTCAATAAAAAGTGCGAGTAGGGAGGGAATCGCATAGATCACCATGCTTAACCAGTGTGGCATCGAAAATTTACCCCGGCTAAAAACGCTGGACGATTTTAGCCGGCGTTACTCCTGCTCTTCGAGCGGGGTTCGGATTTGGGTTTTGCCGCAGGGGTAGGTGCGCAGAGTGAACGCGGATCGATCCCCCTCGGCGCGAGTACGAATGGGGGGTTGCGACCGAGTCGCCCTCTCCGTTGCTCGGTATCCTGGCGTATTCATCCTCGAAAACGGGAACATTTAAATGGTGCCACGTTGCCCAACGGAACCACCGAAATTTGAACACAATCGGCGAAAATCGGTGGTACCACGAGTATCGGTATCGCAACATCGAGATCGTTCGCGACACCGATCTGAGAATATAATTTTGCGAGGAAGCAAAATTTAGACGCGAAAAATCGGCAAATCTGTTTTCAGTAAAGAAAAAATAACGAGTTGTTATCGGTACGATACGCCGCGGGTCTCATTATCGGACGCATTTTATCAGACTTCGTACCGCTGTTATAACTCGAATGTAGGTTAGCGGCGGCGGATCCAAGAGAAGGGATGCCGAGTTTTCTTCGAAAAATCAATAGACATTTCTGCCCCTGGGTTTCACCTTGTCGCGCTAATAACGCCTGCCGTTAACTCGCTTTCGAAGATTCGTATCGCAAGCATTTGTATCGAGGGATCTAATAGCTAAGCTCATGGGGGAAACCTCTATGCAGGATTTATTCATAAATTTAATGATCGCGCGCGTAAAAGTAAGTCTTTCTTTCAATACAACATGCGAACATTGTAAACAGTATATGAAACTTTCTCTTGGATAGAAAATTATTTTGTTTTCACTTTCTTTCATCAGTTCATATCACTCTTGTTAATGTATATCATACGCTATTTGAAAGCATGCAAGTTCCGTTTGAAATTAAATAACAAATAAAATTTATTTGTATAATTTGTTAACTTTTTACTACAATTATCTATATCCATTCTGATTTACGTAAAGAAATAATTAGTTCCAAATTAGCTAAAGAATTTTGTAAATGAAGCCGCCGGGTTGAGTTCGTAAACATTCCCCGTAGTAGTCCAGGATTAACCGCAGAGCGCGTGCATCTCATAGTAACTCGCTTCGCGATAGATTTCCAACGTAATTGTGGCGCAGCAACAATAGTGTCGCGTATGCGAATAAATTCGCCGCGCAGCCTTACGTACGCGTACACGCGATAATTCGCGGGTGGACTCTCGTCGATCATTGGTCGATCGTTGGTCGCGAATCGAAGTTGGGACGAGGTCGAGCGTGAAGAGATCCCGTTTACCTTCGCAAGTACGTTTCCACCTGGTTCGTACATACCTGAGGAACCTGTACAGTCACGCTCGCACGGTTTCTAGCGATCACCGCTGTATCAACTATTTTATATCCGGATATTTACGAGGATATTTGCACTTATTTTATTAAGCATGTAATGTGTTGCAACTAGTACACCTAAATATACTAGTATTATTCGTCTATCCGCGACATTTCTCCCAATATTCCTGATTCCAATTTCATCAACGATGAGTGAACCCGACAAGTTATTTACACAATATAGTCTATGTAGAAACTAATGAAATTCAATCTTTAGACTTGTATCTATAATACACTTATATGAAAGTCTCCGTGAAATAATCCCTATTTAGAAACATGTATTGATTTTTTTAAGCTTACTGAGAAAAATAGTCTGATTGGATTAAACAGTAATTTTGGTGAAAAATGGACGAATCAGAATTTTCTGGTTAAATCTACTAGAATTCTAGTTGAGATAACTAAAATTTTGATTGATATATTCTGATAAAATAAGAATTTTAGTAAATTTTACCAAAATATTGTATCAACTAGAATTCTGATTATCTCAACTAGAATTCTAATAAATTTAATCAGAAAATTCTGATTCGTCCATTTTCAATCAGAAATTTTTTTCAGTGTATATATTTTATATATACATATATATATAATATATATTATATGTGTATTGCTATTATCACGCTTGTTTTTTTAATTATGCTATTTTTGCTGGAAATACCCATAAGTATTTGTATTCAGGTCGACGCGTGAAAAATCATTATTCATCAAATACTAATGTTTCTTTCTGAATACGATTCAATTTTTCGTTATCATTTTTATTTTCATATCTTTCCTTTCTTGTATTTTCTTTCCTTTTTATGTATTTTATTAGATTTTTAATTTAAGGTTTAGTAAAATATATCAAAAGTTTACGGTCAAATTGATCGAAGGAATATACAGTCTTTCTTTAATTTTCTTTCACGTCTTCTTTCCCAATCGATTTTATCGTCCCTCAGGACTTCTATCACTAACAAGCGCTTATTTTGGTTGTTATATTTTTTACGAATAATGTTTTGTATAAACTATTTTAAAATTTGTTTTTGTGAAAGTGTCAATAGATAAGCGCTGTCAATTATTAAAAAGAGATCAAATACAAAACCATTTTTAATGTTTTTATCGCCTACATATTTTATATTAAATTGTTGCTGCTTTCACATTTTTACCACAATTTTAAATATTGTGGTCGATATTCCATTTGTTTCATATTCGCCACGATTATATGGAATGATTCTAAATCAAATAATTCATCTATCAGAGTTTCTGACTAATTAAAATGAGTGGCATAAGAGAAGTTATTGTCATAAATTCGTTTTTAATATTTTTTACATAATTTTTAAATAAAAAATTTATTCTTTTTGTCTTTTTTGATTAGATAAGTAATATCTATCTCGTTATATGTTTGCATTTCTAAAAATTTATTTTATCTGAAATATTTTTTGTTTCCAATTGCTTGTTTAAAAACTTTTGATCTTTTACGGTTTCGTTGGAAAATGTTGAAAAATCAATAAAGAGAATTCATATTAATTAAAGAATCCATATGAAATATAATTTAGCACAGTTTGTAGATACGTGTTTTTAAGGGATGTCAGTCATATTAAATTTACGTCAGTCATATTTTATCGAAAAACAAATTGAAATTGCGAAAGCAAGTCTAATACAAGATTAATCTATTTAATACAGAAATGCTGCTTTGTTACAGTAATTCTGCCAGTCTGCAATGCAATCCTGCTTGAGAAAGGATCGAAAGGACCTCCTCCGGCAGCCCCTACTACCCGCTTTCCACGATGCTGCGCGAGATGAACGGAGGTCCTATTTCCGGCCGATATTTAAATCCGAGGGGGACCGAATTTGCTCGACCTTAACCGAAGCGTTCGGGTCCGGCTGTCACATTCGTGGCGTACCGAATGCTCGTCTCTTGTGGCGGCGACGACGGCGACGGCGGCGGCGTAACGCGTTAATGAAAATGGCAACGCGTCGCGACGCCATGTGGCAGCCTCAACGGGATACGCACGGCTGCAAATTGCGCTGCTTTATCAATCTGAAATAACATCGGCGCGGAACAATTAACGACGACGCGAAACTTACGGGGACTTCATCGATCAACGGAAGGATCATGTTACGGTATGGCTGACATGTATGTTTGATTCTGTAAAGTATTGTAAACGTTACGACAGATTACACGTTCAGGGGTGATACTATATAATTTTGCACGTTTTATTATAGATAGACGGATGTATATCTGAGAGAGAAATAGCGTGTTTAAGAGATTGCAGATATTCCATCTTGATAAGCAACGTAAGTTATTACTACTTATTACCATTTACAAAGTCTTATTATTTGTTTTTATTATTTTGTCAAAAATATTGTTGAATATTACTTGTATGTTACATATTATAATAGCTAGTGTTTGTGTTGTCTCAATATATAAATGTTTTTGTTTTTGTTATGGTGTAAAACTTAAAAATTTGTAAAGTGTTTTATAAATCAAAGATATAATATTTGAGAGTCAGCATTCTAAAGTTCCTTTAAAATAGAAAAATTATGGTATAAGAATAGTAAGAAATCAACTTTGTAACAGTAAAGATATCTCACATGTATCTAAAAAAATGTAATATAATGTGTATATATATATATATATTTTTATATATATAATAATACATTTATTATATATAAATTATAATTTTTGCCAAAATTTATATGTATATTATTAAAAGTGATTTTTTATTGTTTTTCTATTTATATATAAATCTTTATAAGTATGTAAGACGTGTTTTACAAGTGCTTGATGAACTCAAAAATAAGCAAATGTCTGTGTTAGAACAATATAACGTTGTTCATAAATTAAAGATACTTTTAGTACTACTTTTCTAATCTTCTCACATAAGAAAATATAAAAAGCTTTCATTATTGTTATTTTTACAGATATTTTCAGTTCGCAAGCAGAGGATAGCGAAAGCATTAATTCGCAAAGCAAAGCACATAGCACACACAGCAATTTAGAAATATACAGGGAACCTTCAAAATAGTCCAATGAAAAATATTTCTGAAAAAAACAGTGCAATTAGTTTGTTAAGTCTGCTGCAAAATTGTGTTAATAAAAGAACATTGTGATAAAGAAATATATTTTTAGGAGATAGTATTTTGTTTTTATGTTATATCCATTGTGCCTGGCTAAACATTACATAAATTCCGTCCACGTCAAGATATATTATTTAATATATGTTTTAAACCAGATCATAACTTTGGAGTTCATATTTATCTTCTTTAATATATGAATATATATTTGTCTTAAAAAAACATTTAATGTCTTGAAAAATTCGTCTTGTGTTAATTTGTATAATTATTTTAAGATAACTTGTATATATTTGTACAACAATAGAATAGATAATATATGCACTTAATATTTCAACTTTTGGTTAAATTATGTTTTTAAGTGATACTTGCTGGCTCACATAAATAATGTAATCCTAATTATATTCATAATTGCAATATCCTACTTTTTAATCTATCACGCGTATCACAATAAATAAATAATGTAGCATGCAATATATCTCAGATATGACAGTAAAGTTCCTGCTTATCCCATTGTGATTAAGTCTATACTTAGTCAATGTCGAAACTAAACGTTAAATCTAGATCTAAAGTTCGTGAAATTTACATTAAGGCTCCCGGCTCTTTACTATAGTTATATATTGGATTATGATCTTTTATGATAGTTAATCAAAGTTTACAACCATCCATGTTAGTCCACGTTTCATAAATCTGTCCCGTCGAATACGAGTTGTGACATGCGAAAAAACTAATTTATTTTTACGTATGGTGCAGGAAAAATATCCATATGGTTATTCTGCCTCTCTGACGTTATGATCCAATATGACTATAGCAGCAGGGGACCAAGAGTCCTAAATGTAATTTTCCATGATAAATTAAAAAAAAAACACATTGAATTTTGCCAGGCATGTTTCGACTTTAGTTCTATTTGTTGCATTATACTCATAAATTAATAATAAAATCGATATTACTTGTTAATGATGAAACGGTTTGACGGATACGGGGTCACCGTGAATTTACAGTCGGTCCTGCCTTTAGATATGTAGATTGACCGAATTCGCTGGATATCTATTTGTTCTATTATTCATTTTTAACCCAGCTTTGGAAATGCTATTTTAGCACCCGTTCTCTTGTTTTGTGTCGCCAGGCGAATAATTATCCTGGCCATTGCTACGATTAATATTACAGCTTTTTTATTATTACGGCGCTACGGTCGCACGAATGTAACGCCAGTCAACGTCGAACAAAGTCGGGAATTTATCGCGGACGGCTCTCTCGGTTAATATACATAACGCCAGCTAATATTCGTCGTGCATTTGTATTTTTGTATAAATTTTACATCCGACGATGGCCGAACGCGGCCGAAAATATCCGAGATTTTTAGTCTGTTGCATCCATCG
>NW_017256212.1:111741-126853 GCF_001594055.1 Mycetomoellerius zeteki
CGCTCTTCCCTTTTCATCGTCATCCCCCTGTCCCTTTGCTCCCGCAACTATACATTCTACCTCTCCACTCATTCGCTCGTGCCCTCTCTGTCTCTCCGTTTCTCGTCCCATCTCGTATCATCTTTCTTTCCATCCCGTCGTAACTTCGAGCGACGTCGGGAGCGTTCGTGCGACATCGGCTCTGACTTTTGTTGCGCGCTTTGTAGAACGTATAAACGGATGAGGCTTTTTCCGGGACCGGCAACGCGTGCTACCTTGTGCCTCTCTCACGCAGGACGACGCGAATGGGGAGCAGAGCCATCCGAACAAGAGCGTGCTCTCAAGTACGCTCTAGTCCGCTAATGATTCGCGTTCTTCTATCGGTCGTAGTAAGCGATCGATTGCGATTCGAATAATTTCATGTAATGCACGCGTTTCTGTCATTGTTGAATCAATTCGGTAGCAATAATACGATCAATTTAATACACAGCAAGAGAACTACGCCGTGAATTTCTCGTTATAACGTCGAAATAAGATATATATAATTGAGTTCTTTCCAGGATCCAGCGGCGCGTCATCCACTCTCGGTCGAACCGGGTATAGCTCGTCACCGTGGCTGCATCACGGTTATACCCGTAGACTCTCGGCGCTCTCGGTCCCCGATGTTAGCGCGATCGATACGACGACCATCCCCCGTCGTCAGCCCGGCCGATTTTTTTCCATTCGACCCTCGCGCTTGCGCACGTCGCCGCGCGGTCTCCCCTTTCCGATTCCGAGCGTGCGGTAGTCGGAGGAGGGTACCGCTGCCACCCGGCGAAGCGGGACCGAGCGAATGGGCGAGCGAGCGAGCGAGCGAGCGCGCGCGGCAACAGCACGAGGTGAGACGAGGCGAAGCGGGATGACACGAGAGAGGAGAGGAGAGGAGTGGAAAGAAGAGAGAGGAGAGGAGAGAGGAGAGAGGAGAGGAGAGGAGAGGAAAAGAGAAGAGAGGAAAAGAGAGAAGAGGAGAGGAGAAGCAAAACCAGGCGGGGCACGGCAAGTGGGGAGAGAGGGGAGCGCGCCTTTATTATAGCCGCGCGCTTCTGCCATACCCCCGACGCTCGAGCCAGAAACTCAGCGCTGCCAGGGATCGCCAATACCAATTTTGGAACGCGCCAACGTCGACCGAAATTCACAAACGAGATCTCGGAATTAGCAGGGAAAATGTGGGACCGCGCGGCTCGATCGATCTCTCGAAAAATATCAGGAGGGCAGCAGGAGCGCGAGATTAAATGTATTTATGTACATTACGTCGGGGAGGGCACAGAAAGAGAGAGAGAAAGAGAGAGAGAGAGAGAGAGAGAGAGAGAGAGAGAGAGAGAGAGAGAGAGAGAGAGAAGGTTGGAGAGGCGGAAAGGGGGTGACGCATTACGCGCGGACGAAGCGAAACGAGCGTGGGCGGGTAATTTAACGAGAGGCGCCGTATTATTTTCGAATGGGACGTAAGGACGCTACGCAAGAGATACCCGCGCTTCTCTGCTTGCGTCTTGCGCTTTGCAAGCACGAGTCTCGTGGAAAATGAATCTAACGAGTACCCTGGTAGACTTTTGATATTTCTTGCAAGTTATCCGACGAACTGCCTGCGCCCTCTTTTATACAGAGAACATCCTACGCATTCAGCATCTTTTATAATAGATATTAAATTCTTAAATTAATTTGAAATCGAGTTTTAATATTTTAAATTATTTTTTTAAATTTTTATTTCAAATTAATATACATATAAATTTATATATGTATATTAATATTTATAAATTTATATATGTATATTAATGTAAATAACTTTCGGATATATACTTGATATCTGATAAAGCGTGATTTGATAAATAATAAGTAGTAAAATAGAACGGATATTCTAAAATTATATAACTATATATATGTTAGTTTTGCTTTATCGGTTCGATATTCTCGAAGGCGGTTCGGATTGCATTGGTAAAGAGGAAAATTTGATTTACAATGGTTAACATTGCGGTCTTAAAACGCGCGCTGCATTCGACATTAATCGAAATAAGCCAACCCTCTGATTATATGCACGATGGAGATTTTTACAAAGTAATCCTACAATCTTAATGAATATTGCAATTGTCGTGATGATAAGCAAAATTCGGGAATAACGTATTTTCTACATGTATATGCACGCGCACATGAAAACAGGATTAAACGAATTTTCTTTAAAATATTTAATAGGAACTCTTTTGCTACTTTTGACGAACTGTAATAAAAAACGAGAGAAAAATTCAATTTATGATAATTCAAATTTTAAGTTTCAATATCACGTAACGTTTTTGTCAAGAAAAACGATGCATTTATTCACGTGTTACATTATTTGTTTGACAACGGTAGCGAATTGTTGAGATTTATCATATTAAATTTGATCTCGTTTTCCATTGTTAAATGTATTTCAAATGCAACCATTTTCGTTCTGATCGTTTAGCGCCATATTAACGGCAGCTGATTGGAATTGCAGGGTAAATCAAATCGAACGTGAAGACTCGTTTCTTAGAGAAAGTAGTGATCGGGATTATGAACATAACTGTTTTGAGACAATTAGAAAAGTTAGTTTTTTTAATCAGAGTTAATGAAAGTAACTTATTGTTTGAATTTTTAATTTAAAATTTATCTCATCCATTGTAACTATAGCAACAACTACTTTGTTTTTCACCTCATTTTATTTTTAGCTACCCTTTTTTTAAGTATTATTATAAAATATTTTGTGGATAATTAATAAGAAGAGATTAATGAAAGAAAAGTGGGAAAGAAGAGAAATCGACGTCAAGAAATTAAACGTGACTCATCGTGGATTGTTTATCTAGAATTTTTGCCTAGGAGAATGTAAAAACTAAAAGTCAAAAAAACTAAAAGTGATTAAGAAATAGTTCAAAAAGCGCTACAAAAAAATTATAAGATTTTCCACGACAAAGGATTGAATCAAATCTTAACTTGTGTGATCTGTTCAACATTATATTAATATATAATTCTTACAATCATTATAGTCATTTATAATAGAATATACATCTATAATTTTGTGAACGACGCGATATAATTATTATATTAAAAAATTTACAAAATATTGTTCAGTTTTCTAATGTTTAAATGAGCACTTAAGATTGTAAAAAATAATAATAAGTAAATAATAATCTCTGATAAAAACTTTTTCTTTTTATATATTAATTCTTATATGTTAATACATTTTTAATTTTATTTTATGATTTCACTTCACAAATGTCTGAAAGGAAGCAAGCAAAAGTAAAAATAAAATAAAGATTTCTTTTTGATTTTCTGTAATTTTCAAATTATAATTTCTGTAACATATCTTCATTTACTTCATAGAACAATAAAAAGAATTTCGACAAGTAAGCATAGATGATTACTTTTCAAAAGCTTATTAAGCGAATTAATGCTAATGAGGGAATTTAAATTTTCTCATATAATAATCGTAATTACCACAGATCAAATAATAGTGATTGTAAAAGGTGATAACAGAGACACATTACTGAAATTATCGTCTAATTATTTATGTAATTTTCATATCATATATATTTATTTTTAAATACATAGAATACCATTTTATAATGAGAATAAAATTAGTACCAGATACTTCATATACTGTAAAAATTTTCTTGTATATGTATACATTATATTTGAAAGACCATAATAATAATAATAAAATTATATATTTTTATTTCACAATCTGACTAAAATTTTATTCGATTTAAACAAAATTGAATTTAAAATTTAAATGTTAGAATATTTAAGGAATGCAGTTATTACTTTTATCAACATTATAATTCTTATTTTTCGACTAGGTTTTTTTAGCAATATCTTCAGGTACTTATATAATGGCTATTTCTGAGAAAACATAAATATTCGCGAGATCCAACAGAATCTACGTTTTTTACGTAAGAATACAACGATAGCTTGAAATTGCAGAATGACAGTTAATGATGCTTGTTTTCATTTTTGCTTGTTCGAAGTTCGAATCAATTGACAATTTTCGACTCGTGGTGTTGTATTATATACTTGTGAGAGATATTAATGTATCTCGTGAAGATTTTAACATGGCGATCGATCGAGTCGGAGTTCATCAGCGATGCAGTGCATATACAGATGTATGCATACGCGCGCGCGCGCGCGCGCGCGTGTGTGTGTGTGTGTGTGTGTGTGTGTGTGTTTGTGTGTGAGTATATATATATGTGTGTGTATGTATATATATATATATTATAATACACATTTAATTATATGGAAAATCATCGTCACATGGTCGAAATTCGGCTCGATCCGTTTTCGAGCGTATATATTAAGCATGCTACAAAATAATACATGGCCATGGTGATGTCCATGCAGCTGCAACTGGCCGTGCAAGCTGGACGCGTAGCGGTGAGTCCTCTCTCTCTCTCTCTCTCTCTCATCTCTCTCCCCCACTATCCTCTATCACACCATCCCTCTCTCTTTCTCCCTTACTCTCTTGCTTTCCCTCGCATTTCTTCTCCCTTACTCTCTCGTACTAGCTCGCTCGCTCGTTCGCTCGCCCGCTCGCTCGCTTGCGCGCGCGCGCTTCCCTCCGTTTCTCCGCTTCTGAGTTATATTTAGGTGAACTCTGGTATTATCCGACGGGCTGACGGACGTACGAGCGGATGGACGTACGGACGGATGTACGAACGGACCCGTCGTACCAACTGGAACCAGAGGGCTTTTACTATCCTGTCCGTTACGTCTGACGGCCCGCGCGACACGGTAGCTCGCGGGTCCAGTTCGATGGATCGATATACTCGACATCCGACAGGCGCGACCGGCACGACGATCAGACAATCCGCAAGTCTATCACGTTGTTAGACCACCACCGTTAGATCGACTGGCCGAAATCGACGATCGCTGAACTTCCGAGCAGTTCGTTCGAATGTTCACCGATAATCACCAGAAAAATGCTGCAGCGAGCGCGATAATACAGGATAGTAGTCGGATGTTACCGACGAAGAGGAGACTTTACCGCGTCAGTTTAATGAAATTCTTTAACTGGTGGTGCCGAGTTTTTGCAAATATTTTTTTAAATGTATTTTCTTTTTCTCATTTAGTTACATACATACATACAGCGTGCATACACATATTTAATTATGTATCCTAAAAAATTTTACTTAATTAAATTTTTACTTTGCTCATAACACTTATATGTATTATAATAAAAGTTCATTATAAAAATGCGATTTTTATCTATGCAAAATAGAATTATTATATTAAATGAATTATTAGAATATATAAGTTATTTTAATAAACGTGATAGAAATAGTATCTCCATAAAATATTATACATGCTACATAATAATCTTGAATTAAAATAAGCGCAAAGATAATAATTTTCTCCAGAAACATCTATATCATTTAATAAAGGTAACTTAAAAATAATGTAAATAAAAAGTAAGATTAAGAAGTTATTAGTATATCACGATATTTTTATTATAAACGAAATCCACTTTAAATTATATCATTAATCCGTACAGCTGAAACGCGAGAAAGCTGGCTAAATGTATATACGCTTATTCAGAATTGCAATTAGTATAGATACAGATAAGAGAGTACAGAGGGCGAAAGGGAGAACACAGTGAATTACAAAAAAAGCGCATCAGCGATACAGATTGTATAAATTGAAGGATGTTTCGCGTGATTTTGGGTGACCCGCGCATTTCGAGAATCGAATAGCAGTATTTCGCGATTTCTATTTTATTTATCGCTACGCATCCGTAGAACAATGCACCGCGTAGTCGTGCGTTATACTAATGTTTTTTTATTTCTACTTTATACATTTATTATACCAGCCGACCGCGAATACTCGTCATAGCATAATTGTATTATTTGTTAGTCTGCGCGCTGTATAAACGTTAAAGCCGGCGGTAGAGCTTCGAGTTCCGTGCCGATGGATCGATACGTCCATCTGCTTTCTCGCGTAATTCCGAGCGTAGGAGCGAGTCGAATGTTTTCCGCCGTTCTCGCGTCACCTCGCGATTCGATCGCCTTCTCGCGATAAATGCCTCATCGCCGATATCGCGCGTTAGCGCTCGATTTTTCCAAAAGCTAATTCGGTCTCGGCTATCTTGGTGATGATAGGGGAAACGAGATTGAGTAGAAATTGGAAAGACATTGCACAGTGCGCACGATTGACTTTTCATGAAAAAAGTATAAAAAATTTTGAATGTGCGATATGATAAAATAACTTTATTTAAAAATATAGTTTTCTTTAGACTTAAACCAGTTTTTTTAGATTTAAGTATTATGTAATATTACACGTTTCTTATATCTCTTATTATACTCATATCTTTTATATCCATATTTTTTCTTTTCTATTATATTTTTCTAGAACTACAATTATTAGATTCAATCTGCAGAAATTAATCGTCTTGTTATACCTAAATAAGCTATGCATTTATTAATTAAAATGCTATTTTTGTTACCACGAGATATAATTTTCCAACGTAAATCGAATTTTAAGAATTTCTTATAAAATACTGTTATTTCCAATTAGTATAAAGTATTTCGTTATTTTCATTATCGTACATACTTAGACAAATTTTATATATACTTATAATAGAAGGCTTGATATTTATAATATTTTAATAAATACTTATATTAATTAGTTTAATTTTTGTAATAATATTAATAAAAAATATTATATTAGTATAATATTAATTAGTTTAATATTATAATATTAAGACATTAATATTAATATAACATAGTATTAAACAATTTAATATAGTGTATATATTACTATAATGTTAACATTAATAGTAATATATAAATTTTGAAAAAGCTTACAATTTTATTCATATATAAAGATATCATTTCCATGAAACATTATTACTTTCTAAGAATAAAAATAACGTTAACAGAAAATCTGTTGTCTTGATTCAAAATGAAATAAATATTAAATATAAAAAATAATAACAAAACGCGAGAGAGGGGAGGGGGAGAAGAGGGAGGCACGAGAGAGAGGGAGGGGAAGAGAGAGATCATAAAAAATTCGCGTTGAAGTGTTTAATTTGATTTTTCATCTTTGTCTAGGAATTTTTTTAACGACGTAATTTTGAAGCAGACTAGTCATATGTAAATACAGAGCTCGAACGATATTGATCCGAAATTTTTCATGTGTCATAAAAGTGACACTTAAGCTTCAAGCAATTTTTAAGAACAAATTTTAAAAAATGTCTTATCACAAAATTATCGTCATAGACAGTAATATATATATATATAATTAGAAATATTAGTATCAAATACTTTCAAAAATTTATGACAGTTTAATTGAAACACACAAAATTCCTCTCTGTGAGGTACAAAGCGGCTAATTCCGCTGGTAATGCGCAGCCGTTACGCGCGTATATTTATTCGTTTGCCGTAATGCATACATTAATATCCTAATAACACCCTCAATATTGCGAATTTCAATAAATCCAATCGATTTTTCCGCGTAGTCGACAGGTTGCCTGCTCGTTTCGCAGTGACTAGAGAGGTTGGAAATAATATAATAGTTATAATATAATAGTTTTATTTTATATAATAGATCTTTTATTTTTAAAAAATCTCTTTCTACTGATTTCATTTTTCTATAGAAAAGAAGATAAATTACAATATACGAGCTTTTTCGAAAGTGATACTATAATATGCGACATATTTCGAATATTATAAATTTTTATTATTTAGATGTTTATAGATTAATTATTATTTAAATTAAACATTAATTAAAATATACTATTGGTTAATAATTTAAAGATTTGCCAATTAATTTGAAGTACAAATGTTGAAATTTCAGTTTTATTACTGTATAAATCACTCAAACAAGACTCGAAGTTCTCATTACACTTTGTTGCATGCGATGCATCGTACTTGCATAGAATGGAAGCGTCTAGCTAGAAGGAAACAGGCGCGAGAAAGAAATTATGCCCGCGTTTTCTTGTAGCTAGATAGGCCAAGTGATCATCATGAGAACGTAGACACCATATATTGTCTATCCGCAAGTAAATCTCAAACCCCAAGCCGTAGTTACTTATAGCAAGTTACTAATAGTAATCCCAAGTAGTTAGTTATTAATTCCATAATCGGTGTTAAGCAAGTTCTTAAGTTATCCATATGCAAGTGTGTAGATATTACCCACTTTGTAATAGGTAGAAATTAATATAAATTTATTTTATAAAATTACAGATTCTATTTTTAGATTAAAAAAATTAATCTGAAAGGTTTTTAATTCTTTTTTGCTTTTTCTACCTTTGTTTTGGATATGACGGTGTGATTATAATGCTTATGGAAAAAGGTGCATTTTATAGTAATACCAAATAATATGCAAGGACGGATTTCTTAAATTTGAAATGTCAAATTGCGACAAACTGTGAGAGTCTTTGCGAACGTTCATTGTGTTTCGTAGAAACTTTTAAGATTTTCGAAAAACTTGAATGTTGCGGAATCGATCGTGCGGTAGCAGGCAGTGACGATTTGCGGAATCGCCAACTCGGTAGCAAAATTATGAGAACGACAGAGATAAACAAGAGAGAAAACGAGAGAGAACGAGAGAGAGAGAGAGAGAGAGAGAGAGAGAGAGGGAGAGAGAAAGGGAGAGAGAGAGAGAGAGAAAAAGATGATAGTAGTAGCGAGGGGTGCAGAGTGGTAGAGATAAATAAATGGTAGAAGCAGAAAGAGGGAGAGAAAAAGCGGGATAAAGAAACAGAGATCAAAAAAAGAGAAATGAAAGAAAGAGATAAAAAGACAGAGAGGAAGAAAGATAGAGTTAAAAATGTAGAAAGAGACGAGAAGGCAAAGAAGAAGAATGACAGAGAATGAAATAAAGAGAGAAAAAGAGATAGTGGAACAGAGAGGAAGAGAGTTGATGGAGAGAAGAGGAAGGAAGAGGGGGTGCTGAATCGAGAGCGCTGCGCAGAAACCGCGGCAACATCGTCGTCGTGGCCTCATCGACCTAACCTACTTTAGCGAGGGACGCCCGCACGAGGTCGATGGTGGTGCCGTCGTCTGAGGACGTTCGACGGCGACGGCGATGACGACAACGACGATGTCGCCTAGCTCAGCGAACTAACAGTCGTTCTCCAATGCGTTCTCGTAGCCACAATTTCGTTTTATCTCTCTCTTCTCTCTCGTCCCTCCTCTGCCTCCCCGTCGTTGTCTCTTTCCTTCACCGTTCTGTTCTTCATTTCTGCCACTCTCCCTGTATTCCTCTCTTTTTTTCCTCTTCGATTCTTTTCCACGCCATTATAACCTTGTCCTTTTCTCGTTTCCTCTCTTTTTTAATTTATAAT
Organism: Mycetomoellerius zeteki; assembly: GCF_001594055.1. Taxonomy (NCBI): domain Eukaryota; kingdom Metazoa; phylum Arthropoda; class Insecta; order Hymenoptera; family Formicidae; genus Mycetomoellerius; species Mycetomoellerius zeteki. Next base: position 121,043 of record NW_017256212.1, read on the forward strand.
CGCTCAGACCCCAGAGAACAGGTGGATTAAAAGGAATTGGCGGGAATCTACTCGGTGGAATTGAATTCCTAATCTTCGAAATCGCGTATTGGCTGCCGAGTTTTTGAACTTCCTTCTATTAATCCTTTTGGTTTTGGCTACGGTAATTTTCCGTCGCCTTTGTAATAAATTAGAGTTTTTTTTAAATTTTAATCTTTTACCTATGTTCCGTTGCAGCAAGCGTTCAAGCATAAATTTGTATTCCGATAAATAAAATAAAAAATAAATAAAAAGTAGAAATAAATCTACAGTAATTTTTAAAGATTTTCTATGCATATATGTTAAAAATGGTAGCGGATTTATATACATAAGTACGTTTTTGTCAATATGTGTCCTGCTCAACAGCAAGCGGTTTATTATTTTGCGTAATTTCCGACCTAGAGATAAATTAGTAATGATATTTGGATTGTAAACGACGAAATTCCGTGGGTACACAACTATGTTCGCGCGTGTGTTACGAATTTCGTTTGTTATTCACTCAATGCTCGTGATCATTATAAAAAATTGCGAGATAAATATTTCATCCTTATTCGACCCAAAAATTTAATTATTTTTGATTTCGTATATTTAGTATTAACTTGGTAAAAGAGAGAGAGAGAAAAAAAATTAAAATTCATTCAAATTTATAGACTAAATCTTCACGGTCTGAAAAATGTGTATGTATTTATATATAAATTATGTACAAATTATAAAATGGACTTTACTAATTTTTAATATATTTTTTTATTATATGTAAAATTTTAATTCTTTTGCTCAAAGTGACTAACTATATATTGGTAAATGAAATGTACGTTTATTAATATCAGGATTAACTTCGCTGCTTATTGCGAAAAGTTGAAAAAAGTGTTGGTATTGATGACGTAATATGCGCAAGCATACTCGCCTAACTCTTTCTTTCCACGACATTAACTGCGGAGAAGTCGCTGACTCGGATTGGAAAACGTTATGCCGTGATCCGGGCGCGCCTTCTCGCGCGGTTAGAGCTACCGAAGCGACTAGAGCTTGAGTCATAGAGTGAATCACGCGTTATCCGCTATCCGCTCACCGCCCTGGACACATTCTTACGGGATCCATTCCTCTCTCACGTTAATGCGTCATTTGCAGTAATGCATGATAGTGCACGTTGAGGTGCGTTAAGAAAATCCATAAATCGAACAGATTCTATAATAACTCAATTAAGTTATATTTTATTTAAACGTGGGAACATTCTCCAAATTGAAAAAGAAATTATTTTGTAGTTTTTTATAATTTCTAAAATAATTACAACGAAGAGCTAATGAGCCTAGCTAGGTGTTTTTGCTAATACCTATATTATTCAAATTAATGTCGTTATTACAAAAACAAACGTTTCGACCTTACAAAATAGGTCATCCATGTACATAATTTAAGTCACAATCGTTAAACCGATAAAATTATACATTGTTCAACCGCACGCATTAAGATTCTATTATATTCTTTTTTTGTACAAATTCTTCATCTATAGTTACTTCATTCGTCGATTTAAAACTAAATCAATTCCTCATTATCTTACAATGGAGATCGGTACCTCTAATGTTTCAAGATAAGTTTTGTAATAGCGACATTAATTTGAATAATATAGGTATTAACAAAAACATCTAACTCATTAGTCTTTTGTTATAATTATTTTTGAATTTTATTCATTCAGGAGCTATGTTATTTTTTGAATTAAATTTTTATCATTTTTATTTAGGTTTAACTTTTTATATACTGATTCTCTCTGAAATGGATATAACTGAAAGAAAGTCACAATATGTACTTTTATTCTCAAATAGTCTTAAAGATATATATAAAACTTAACACAAAATTCAAAAAGATATAAAAATTTTGATAAAATCGATTAAAAGAAAGATTTTTTCGACAATATGATAACTACGAACAAAATCCAAAAATTGCTTGGAAACGACATTTCTTTTTCCAATCTTACAAGGGTTGTGGGAGAAAGACGCAAAGCGATAGTGTATATAGAAAGTGTATTGTAGTTCGGGGGGTTCAAGAAATATAGGACATTTCTTATATTCTTCCCATTTACAATTGAATTGTAATTGAAAATATAACTCTACAGTTATAGGATATTTGTAATTTTATGTGTTTATACACGTGTGTATTAACGTTTATATATTTTTACATTACATATATAGAAAACAATTAGAATAGATTACATAGAACGACGTATCGTATAATTTTGTATAAAAAGTTTTTCATTTGGCTGCAGCAGTCATGCAACACGAACATTTGCTAGTTAAAGAAGTAATTGTTAAGACTGACAAATTAGTGTGATTTGTTCAAAATTGTCGAAATTTTTTTTTCGTAAAGGCGACGTTTCATTAGATAATAGGCAGAAACTCAGTAATAGCAGAATGTTCATAGAAAATCGGCTTTTCTTGTTTTGCAATCAAATTAAATCCGCATAGATGTATACTAATTCGGCAGTGCACTCATCAGCCTTGATCAGGAGTTGACAGGTGATAAATTATTAATCGTGTGGCCACCGAGAGTAGAACCGCGCTGTTTTCGACAGGTACGTGATATTAAAACGCCTTCTCTCTCGAGTGCCTTTTTCGTCATATTAAATTTCAATCAATGCCTCGTTCTAGCGGTGCACCGATTTATTATATTTGAGCGCTGCCAGCGGTAAGAGATACCGATATGCGCCACTTGTCGACGAAAAAAATCAAACTTCGAAATTATCTTTTCTTATACAGCGTTGTTATAGCATCGATACCGAATTTCTGGAAGAATCTTTTAAGATATTCTCCTTTGAAAAAAATGAAAGATCTTAATAATATTTCAAAAGTTATATGTCTCATTAAGAGATTCCTATTGCATTAATTACCTCTGATCCTATCTATCATGAATAAACTTTGAAATATTCTATGTACATTTTTTTACATTTTTTTTGCGTGATTTGCGCTTCTATATCGGTCTGGATTTTTCCCATCCGGTCACGCGAATATTCGTCCCGATTGCGGAACGCAACGGAAACGGAATATAATACAGCGAAAAAAATTAAGACGCGAAGAAATATAAGAATAAGATCCCGTAATGCTGTTAGTTGAAAAAAATTGTATTAAAAGCGAAATTATAAATAAGTATTTAAAAAAATATATCATATAAGATCTAATCAGTTCCTAAAATAATAAATATCATACATGACAATATATAGTTAGAATCATGCATAAATAAATATATTTAACTATTAAACCGTTCTCTTATTAAATTTTAATCGTATCGGTTTAAATAATTTAGATTCTTCACCCCACTGATACATTATAAATTAGATATTGTGTAGTTATGAAAATTTAGAAGTAGAAAATGTAGAGTAATGTCAAAAAGATGAAAGATGAAATTGTCGATATATATTATATATTTATTTCAATTTCTTCAAAAGGAAGTAATAACAACGATATAATTCTATTTAACAAATGGTCGTTAAAACTGAAATAAAGTATGAAGATTTTGCGAAAGCCTACATATAAAAATGTATAACTATTTGTAGTGTCTCTAGATAGCCACGTCTAAATAATCTTAAGAATGTCGATTTGGTCGAAACCAAATCGACATAAGCTAAAAACCAATATTTGCTTTGATGCGATAATCGGTGTATGTGGCCACATCGGTATATGTGGCTCGCTACGCCTCGCTACGACTTACAAGGTCTCGACCTTGCGCGAACACGATTTCTCGCCCGGGAGAAGAGGAAAGATTTCGCCGCGACTACGGCGCGGCGGCGCGCTCTCGACCGACAGCGGAGATCTTCTTTGGGGCTGAAAGGCGCGTGTGAAGTGGCGAGGTGAGTTTCCCATGCCGCGTGGCCGTGGTATGACGGGGCGCGTGGTTTATCAAAAATAAATTATCAAGAGAAGGCTCGGAGGCGCGGCGAGGACGACGAGAGGACGGGCGGGATGGCGTATACCGCGTGCCTTCGCGCGTGCATGGCCACGTACAGGAAACTCCGGGGACCAGGAGACGGGGAGGCTGAGATAGGTGAGCGCAGCAGGAGGAGGAAGTTCAACGAAGACGAAGAAGACGCCGAAGAAGCAGCGGTTCATGAGCGAGTCATGGGGGAACGGGGGAAGACACGGACCGACCACGAAGAAGCAACTTACGGCGACGCACAGCCGCTGCTCGAAGGACGGAAAGGTGGAAGAGCATCCTTTGGAACCGGTCCGTCTTCTTGAAGCTTTGCTTCGAGCTGCGGCCAGGTGAAGTCGAATCTTCGCGACGCTCGTCCTGGGCGCATCCGCTGAATATTTTGTATTTTGAATGAACTAGAAATACAAGATTGTTCGATCAGAAAAAGATCGATATATCTTACCAATTTTACGCGAAAATTCGACACACTGCAGCATATAAAGCAAAAAAAATTACTATCGATAATATATTTTAAAAAAAAAAAGATATTTTCTATTTTTTATATATATTAGTCGAGTAAATATTCGTGTATTTCTTTAAAAAAAATACACTACAATCAATTGCAATAGTATGATATCCGTTGACATACGCACACATTGAAAAATATAATTTTTGTTCAATTTTATCAGTAATATGTAATATAATCAATTGTGATCTCGTATTTCAAAATGTATACCTCACGTATAGCTTAAAATGTATGAAGTGTGTTCAAATGAAAGGGTTAAAAGGGTAATGACATGGCTAAGAAGGAATAAGAGGGTTAATAAGAGAACTCTTTCGAATGAGAATTGTTGCACAGCAACGGGATGAAACTGATCCTATCTCTTCGATACATAGCTTATCATCACGATCACAGAAACTAGTACTGTTACACTTAGAATGTACTATCCCAGTTTTACTTTGTGTGAAAGTCATATATAATATCCATAACTTGAAGTTAGAATAAGTGTCGCATTCAGTACATTGAATGTATGTCATAGAAATAATGTTGGTTATTCGAGTTTCAAATTATTGTAAAATTTAGTATAAATTTATATATTATATGCCCGTATATATAAAGTATGCATATTTGTATTTAAGAATTAAAATGACCGTTGTTTTTTAAAGTGTTTTTCATTCATACTTCAAAGATTACATTTCATCTTCAATCTTCAAGCGTGTGTTACAGATTGCCGTTGGCCTCATTCTCACACAGTTACAGGTAGGATTCAGTAATTACATTTTATAATTAATGTCAACACTTGTTTATAACTCAAGCAGTAATTTTTTAAGTAATAAGACATCTTGTTTTTATTCTTTTTCTAACCCGAAGTAACCTATCGTATTTTTCTTATATTTCACTTTTACAAGAAATTTCTAAATATAGATACATACATATATGTAAACACATATCCACACACATAGACACATACACACACACACATATATAATATATATATGTATATATCTAATTCAATTTGTATTTGACAGTATGCAACGGTATTTCGCGATATAGCGTATATGTAAGCATATCGGAGCAATAAGTTGATTAAATCAATTATCGACCTATTTGAATAATCCCCGAACTTTTTTTGGAGGAGGTTTGGAAATACTTCATTAATTATAGCAGAATGCATCACATACAAAGTACAACAATACTTGGGTTACGGAAAAGTGATGAGCCTGCGTAATTGAGAACAAGCATAGTGAATATAGAAGTGGAAGAGCAAAAGAGAAAGAGACAGAGGAAAAGAGAAAGATATGGGTGAGAGGAAAGAGTAGGAAGGAGGGTAGGCAAGAAGACAAGCGGGGGAATCCGGGAGGGTGACAGGATCACAAGGTGAGAGGATGAGGGAAAGA
>NW_017256212.1:126892-128724 GCF_001594055.1 Mycetomoellerius zeteki
GAGAGAGAGAGAGAGAGAGAGAGAAAGCGAAAGAGAAAAGGACAGAGTACAGATGAAAAGGAAGAGGAGGGAGAAATGAAGATGGTGAGGAGTGGGTGGGAGAGTAAAGAACGAAGGAACGGGGGACTGAGGGAAATTGTAAGGTTGAAGGAGAGGATATCGAAAAAAAGAAATATAAAGAAAAAAAAAAGAAAAAGATGAGCGGTAGACCTAGTGACAGCATGAGATGGGGTGAGCGAGTAATGAAGGAAGGGGTGCAACCTCCCAGTAATTGTGAATGGGGATTCGGTTTTCTGATCGACTGTTTTGTATGCGAGAGAGAATATCATTGCATTGCTCCTGAAAAGTAAAAATATTGCGAGGTCTATGGGAATAACTGTAAACGCCTGGCGTTATAGCAATAAACTTTTACTTGTCGATGATGCTTGTATTTTAAGATTGCAATTAACCCTCATCCGATCGGTACGTCTTCTTGTAATTAAAGAAAGATTTTATTCGAATTATTTAGCACAAATTTGCGATCAGATAAAACAAAAAAATTTTTAGATATAGGTATATATTTGAAACTTTAAATAAGTATACGCGCAAGATAGATTCTACAGTTTTACTTTTATTTTTTAAAATAGAAACTGTAACCTGATTAATTATTGTTAGGTAAGGGCCATGGCACACAAAAAACTTAAGTAGTGAAACGTAAGCAATAAAACATAAACAGTAAGCGAAATGACCAATCACAGTAGAGTCCGTAAGGCCATAACATAAGCAGTAACGAATCCAACATGTTGATTTCCTTACTGCTTTAAGTTTTTTGTGTGCCAGAGCCCTAAGAATAATTCGATCTCGCACATTTCTGTATAAATTATAGATTTTAATCTAAATGTTATATATATCTTGTATATATGCATATTTTTTTGTTACTTTAATATTAATTCTAGCTAATTTTGTATATTTTGTAAAATCTATTTTTAAAGATATTTTAAATAGAATTAGTCCAAATCATCGATTGAGTACGCATCAAATTTATTTTTCATGTACAAAGAAGATTACTAAATATGTGTGTTCAATTAATATATAATAATTTATAGATATTATTGATACTTAAAAAAAGTGAAAATTATTAAAATCACGGTATAAATTGTGTGTGTGTACGTATATGATTAATGAAAAATCGAACATTTGAGATATTTTGACAACGCCATCTTTCCGCGATATCCAAAAGTACGATAAGACTTGGTATAATTTAAGCCTCGGTAAAATTGAAAATGAAACACGTTCGGTAAATTATGATTCTACACTCGATAATAGCTTTGAAATATCAAATGCAATATAATTATATTCGATGTTATTTAATGTATCGAGTATATATTTAAAAAATATTTTATCTATATGTCTATATAATGTATATGTTATCAGATATTTAATAATTGAACTAAGTTTTTTATAAACTTTAATCATATATTTTTATGATCGACAAAATAATATTAATAACTATATAATTTTATAAGGTTACTAATATTATTTTGTCCAACTGTAACATTTATTTATTAAATTTATTTATTAAAATATATGTATTTTAATAAATAAATGTTACAGTAGGTAAATACTGCTCTTTATATTACCGACTGTCGAAAAATAACTTCAAGCAGAGTTGTCCAAATTTCTGATAGATATACATATATATTTTACAATTATAAAATAATTGTTCTGATGCAGGATCTGTTTTCGCAAAAAGATGAGCTTGACTTCCAATTAGCAATATACGACGCGCAGCAGCGGAGTTGAAACTACGTTGACTTGTAAAATACAAGTATATATAATATATATATATATAT
>NW_017256212.1:129001-143391 GCF_001594055.1 Mycetomoellerius zeteki
ACATATACATTTTATTTAATAATATATATGTAACTGTTTATGTAATTATAATAAATACTTACCATACATTACATATTTATTTCAATTGCAACAGAATGAATTTATAATATTCTATGAATATACTATATATACTGAAAATAAAGAATAGGCCCCTACATCGCCCATTCTCGTGAGAACATAACCATATTTTCTTCGTCTCTCCGATTTTAACACGATCTTTGACATAGAAATTTTTTTATTGATGATACTCTTTGAAATATCATAAAGTTCTTCGATGATAAATTTTTATTATTCATAGTAATATATCGATATAATGAATAGATTTTTTTGACAAATTACATTTCACTTTAGAAAAAAATCATGTTTCGACAACATACATATATGCCATATTTTTCAGTAAACTAAAGCGTACTACATCTGGTGCAAACTACATCTGGTGTAAAAAATTTTTTTATACATAACTAATAACAGGGGGAAGATGCAACAAGTCTCCAAACAGAAGAATGTGTTTTCTGCCAAAGAAATCATCATCTGTATCTCTCGTATCAAAGATTTCACATAATCGTAGATTGATAAACATAAGTGTCACATTCGAAATCATGAATACTTCATCGATTATAAATAATTCGACAGTCTTTAATTTGTCTTTTAAAGTTTTCAAGATCATGTCTGACAAGTGCGTATACTTTGCCGTAGATTCATGAGTCACGGGTAGCTGAAGCTTGCTACTTGTAGTGTCTTTTTTTTTAACATGGCCGGAGACACTACCGCGTCTTCTGATTTCACAAAATAATTATAAAATGGCAATAAAGAAGAAAATTAATAATTTCCAACAAAAATTAGAAGAAATGGTTAAAACACAGGAAAATATAACAGAAAGAGAATCATATGCAGGCTCTTGCAAGAATCTGGAAGATTGTATTCCTTATTTAGCTCATCTATGAGATATGATATGATAAAATTTTGATGGGATCAAATAGAATTTCTGGTCATGACTGTGTAGACTCGACTTTTTCAGTTGGAATATTTGACATATACTTATAAAGATTTGGTCAGTATTTTATTCGACTGTATCTACAAATAGTTATATTTATTATTTACTTTTGCGCTAAATAATAATTTTAATTGGGAAGTATATAAGATAAAATATATAAGATAAAACTAAACAAATTGAATCAATTAATAACTAAATAAATAAATTACTTTAAACTAAGAAGCGCCAATAACGGTCTGAACATTAAAACCGTTATTGGCGCTTCTTAATTTAAAGTAATGTATTTAACATAAGCGGTCTTCCAATCTTATTATTGTAAATAAATAAATTTAGCATTAGAGATTATTTTGTAACTGTTGAATACAATTCTAAAATTATATAGTTACGCTGATATAAAAGATAGTCTTGATTCGTTATGTATTGCCGCAAAATTTATAATTCAATTCCTTTCTCTTGTGGTTTCATTTGTTAATCTTTATCTGTACTATTGTGTCTAGCAGTTGCAATTAATCCAGTGTTAATGGAATCCGTTGAAAATATAAATTCATTTCGATAAGAAAGTATAAGAACACAATTCTGTCAATAAGGTTATAAAAATTAATACAATGGATTATAAATTATAAAACCAATAGTGATTGAATAATCGTTATATTCACTAATTGTTCACATCTATAATCGTTAAGTCTTCTTAAATATATTAATGTATATCTAATAAATAAAAAATTGTAAAAATTGTAAATATACCTCAAACGAGAAGGAGTAACAAGGATATAAGTCCAATAATTAAAATAATGAGCAGAAATAATTTAAGAAGCAAAATGCGATCACAGAGTAAAAAATTGAAACTTGTTCAGTCAGATACTAGCGACGTTATGATGGTATATAATAGAGGCTAAACTTTTGTGGATTTTTGTAAGTGAGGATGAGACTGGAAGGGAAATAGAGATATAGTTAGGAACAAGGAGATAAAAAGAAAAATTGAGAAAGAAAAAGAGACTGTACGATCTGTAAATAAGAATTCGGTAATGATCCAGTATCATTTTGTATGCTCAGTCCTCTTCTCTCTAATTTTTGTTTTTTTATATGAATCATTTCAGAGATCAATCTTTTATTGTAAGACGGCTCCCTATACAAGATCTTTACATCTTCCCAATTAAAATTATGGTTGTAATTGATACAATGATCGGAAATTACTGATGGAGAGCCAGTCTTTTTTTTAATGTCCGAAATGTGTTACTTTACTCTTGTTTTTAATTGTCTTTTAGTTTGTCCTACTTAACTAGCTTCGCAGTTCTCACAGGAAATTTTATAGACAGTTTGATATTTTAAATATATTAAAATTTGGCTCGTAACCCTTATTGTTAATTTATGTTTATTTATTATTATTTATTTATTATTATTGAGCTATTATTATTTTTATTTAATACACGCGGGCGAAATGAAGCGCCATATTTATTCTATATATTCACTTTGTCTTACATTAGAACTAAATTTGGTAATAATATTTGCAAACTATTAAAGAAATGTAATCCTGTAAATTAATCCATTGTAAGTCATCGTAAGTAACGACTTTTCACGCGATGACTTTAGTACAAGTATCATTTTAAATGAAGAGTCGTTGCAAAATCATAAATTTTTTGCTTTAGAAAAATTATGTAAGAAAATAATGTTTTTAAAGCAGGAAATTTTGGTTTTATATAGCAGAAATAAAACATTATTTCTTAATAATCTAAACTTTTTTGTTGATAACTTTTTAACGAGTAACGTCGACTATGTATAACTTCCTCAAGGTCACTCAGGGCGATGACTTTGATAATATGTGTCAAGGTCAAGGTCATTGGGGGAGTTCCCCTAAACTGCATATTTACCCTGCATATAAAAGTATTAAGATATTAATATAAAAAATCATTAGTTTACGAAATATTTTATACTTTATTCTGACACATATTGACGTAAAATGCTAAATAACTCGTAAACTATTGATTTTTTTATAATTGTACCGTAATACTTTTTTGAATAAAATAATGAGATGAATTAATTGGTGTAAAGAAAACACATAGTACAATACAATAAACACATAAATTAAATTTTGAAATACTATTTTGGAAATTGTTTTAATTTAATTACACACACACACACACACACACACACACACATCTTTATTTTATTATAGATTAACGCTGTATACTGCAAGCCCGGTATTATATCAATGAACCTCGAATTTTTTAAATCTTTTATCTTAATTTTGAAGTAATGGAGCTATAAAAGAATATAAATATAATATCATAAAGATTCATTGTATTAAAAGTATAATAATTGAAAACAATTTAATAATGCAATTTAATAATGAAAACAATTTAATAATGTGCAAAGCTTACCTATTTCTTCATTCTTTTAATGGAATAGATTTTGTGTCTTCACGATTAAATATATATAATTATGAGAGTTGTTAGTATCGCCTGAATTTCGTAAAATGTATTCGTAAGCATATAAACTCAAAAGGATGATAGGACATATTTCGCGGCTAATAATTATGTGAAGGAAAAAAAAGCGGAAAAGCTCACATTTTGAAATCGTGTATTTTCAGTACCAAATATCCAATACATTTTGTTCTTACAATTACATTGCGAAATTTAGAGAACTTTGAAATTGACATTCCGTCATAAAAATAAGCACGTTACAAATTGAAAGTAAGCGATTTTATTTATAAATACGGATAAATTTTAAATTATATAATAATTTAGAGAAAAACAAATTTTATTTAAAAAGATAAAATCATATTGATTAAAAGATATACGTATAATATATATATTTATATCATCTTATACGCGGTAAATTAATCACCGAATAAATAAAACTTCACGGAAGTATATCTGTATCGCTTTACAAATATTCCATTTGTATATGCTCTATCGGCTGTTAAAACGGTGAATTGAACATGAACATAAAAGTTAACATATAATAGTCTGTAAAATACGCTGCTATAACTATTACTATATCGTATCGTGATAAAGATATAATACATTCAATGAATTAATCCAACGTTATACGAACTAATGGGGGCGATAGTTGAATGGACGAGTTAAAAGATCGAAAAAGTATAATCGACCATTGTTTTTAAGTCAATCTACTTGCAGTATGTGTGGTTTCTAATTTGTTATAATTTCTTTTCTTCTCCAAACTTAACATATACAACTCCCGTTTTTGTAAGTGATTCTTAAATGATATTTAGAATGGATATATAATCTGATATTTAGGATGAATTCATCGTACCAATACGTTCAATGACAATTTTCTGTATTCAGAGTAATTTTATCTTTTTGTTAGTAAAAATGTTGAAAGATTAATGGCTTTCAAATAAGTGATTAAAAACATTTTTAATAAATTAAATCTTACATACATATATAAATGCTGGAAATCAAACTTTATTCTTTTTTTTAATTTCTATTAAACTTCGACGAGGATATGTTATTTTAGAATTAAAAATGCAAAGATCTTACAGATAAAAACTTTATACTAAATGATATTCTTCATGGAAAATAATAAATGAACATCAAATTTACGTATGAGTTATAAGTGTTAAAAATTGAATCGATGATGAGGCATCCTATATATCTTATTGACAATTATAATAAGTATATAAATTCTACATAAAACTCGCAATTAATTCCTTAATCAGCGAAATTATTCTGATTGCATAATGCAAGAAACTCGCATAAATTTGGTAATTTATTATTGTCACGAACAAAATTCAAACTAAAATGTTGGAATCTTAATATAGTAATGTTTAATATAGTACCGTTGTGTTATAATATAAATGCATGATGCGAATGTTAAGATAAGCTTACTATAATTTATAAGTCTTGATAAAGATTTGAGGAACAATACATATATCATATGTATGTATGGGAACAATGCATACATACTATTATGTGAACTGTACTTTATATATATGTATAGTCACTCTTTGACTAAAAACTTGTTATCCTGAGTTTGGCAATTCGATTAAGACTTTTATCCGAATTTATGCGAATATAACAAATTAATGGTTCAGTCACAGAAAGTGACAAAAAAAAAACAATTTTGTCTTTCAAAAATCGAATGATTATTAATCAAGTTCAGTTAGCATATGTATACAATTCGCATTTTTTTAAACACACATAACTTTTAGATTCAAATTCGTACACGTACATACATACATGTTACATGACACGTTACATGGGAGACTGAAATAAAAATGAACGTCACAATTCTAGTTGCAAAACTCATTTATTTTGCTCTACGAATGCAATCAAAATTCAGAACGAATAGAATTTACTGATTAGTTTTGTACAACGTATATTTTTTGGAGGGGGGACTCATATTATTTAGTAAACATATAGGAATCTACCGATAGTGCGATTGATGTCTTAGGATCAAATATAAATTAAAAAATCAAATCGAACTATATAACACTCATGTTTTATAATCTAACGTACACACACATGGATATCTGTGAGAGAACATTACAAAGAATATTAATCATAACTGTAATTTTTCCCTCGGGGGAAGAACATAAAGTATTTGTCGAAAACATAAATGAGATGAAAAAGAAGATACTGGGAAATGCGACGGGTTCGTAGGAACAATTGAGAAGTGGAAATCAAATACGGGCTGAGTTCAAATACAAGAATAATATTCTAAGTTATAAAGAACAGAGATTTCAAATTCTCTTTGCTTTTAGAAATGATTATTACGTTAATGTTTTAAGATACATAAAATATTAAATAAAAATCTTAAAAAATATATCTTTGAAATTTTAGTTACGATAGTGATGTAAAAACGCTATAAACTACAAATTTCCTCAGTTTCAGATTCAATGATTAAAAGTATTTAGATACTATGTCATACTTGTTATTCAAATTGTACAGATGGCAGAAATTATTCTTGTTTTAATGTATACATATATGTTTAAGTTTTTATACATGTACACATATTAAAGTTTAAAAAGTTAATAATAAATTAATATTAAATAATAAAAGATACGGATTTGACGAAGAAAGAATTTTTAATTTTAACTTACAAATTTTTTTGATATTTGACTTCCATTCTTTCCCCCGTGGGGATATCTATCCTTAAGTTAGAAAGTATTGATGAAGTCCTTACGTCTCTCTTACAATTATATTGATGTATTACAGATAATATAGCCAATGAATTACAAACAATAATATCGCTAATGAATATGGTAAAGTTACTCTTGTTTAGTTAGTCCTACATTAGATTTTTTGTTCGATCGTCTCGCTCGTATAATTTTAACGTTTTGGAAAGACGGCAGTTTCCTGTGAATTATAATGCTAAAGGCGCGATGTTACAGGATCCTTGTTTCTATGTTTCGTCAAAGTCACAATTGATAAATCTATTGCTAAATCACAAAACTACTGAATCTTGTTGCACGTGTCGTCTTAGAACAAAATATAACCGGAATAGTAATACAGAGATTGATGAGTTTTAATCGAGTAATTTTCGTATAATAAACAACGAGGCAGTGTTACATCAGATTTTGCTCATTCATAGTTTTTTACAGGAGTTAGAACTATGTTGAATGCATTTGGACGTTTATCTTAAAATTGTTTCGAAAATTTAGAAAATAGGGAAAATATGATAATAAATATGTAGTAATATTCACGTTTATAATAAAGAGTATTTAGAAAGATATACAATTCTAGATAATTTATTCAAAATTGACATTTTTTATGAAGTAATTTTCTATTTCCAAAAAGAAAAAAACAAAAACAAAATCAGGAACAGAGATTTTGTAAAATTATTTATAACATTGCCAATTGCATAACATGTATAAACGAATTTATACATGTTATTAATTTGTACATGTTATTATTATAACATTATTGTGTATTCATCTTAAACAAAATTCTAAGTCGAGATTTAATTAAGATATTTGTTGATGTTAAAAATAAATTAAAAAATTTAATTAAAAAATTATATCTAAACTTCTGTCACTCGTTTTTTACCGTTTTGAATTTTATGAACTAAAAATTAGGCTCGAATATAATATTAATTTTTGATTATATCAATTGAGTTAAAGTACCATTAAAGAATTGGGGCCCCAACACCTCCCTCTCTCTCTATATTATTCAATTTATTCAATTTGTTCTTCTCTTTATATTATTAATTATGTTCAGAACTCAATACATCAGTTCAACTATCATTAGGATTTATTCAATAGTGTACGGGTTTTGACAAATTTTTGTAGAAGCCTAATTATTGTAAGTTTTGTATACATTGTAGAGATTTGTATACATTCTAAGATTGTAAGTAAATTTTTTTCAATTAGCAACATATGCAAATATTGAAGTCATTTTGTATGTATGTTAATAAAACGATAATCGGTACGATCGTCATACACGATGTATAATTGAGAATTGATGTATAATTGAGAGCGTGATGCTGAACGTGCGATCAAGATGTGCGCTTTGGCTTCTTCGACTATTGACGCAAAACAGTAGTATGAATGATATGGAAGTGATGATTCAGGTGATGTCGTGAAAGTCAGCCGAGTAGAACCTCGAGCACATCGTCACCTCACCTTCGAGCTTCTGTTATAAACCATGGCAGTTTTTTTGGCTTTTATGTGCGATAATATTAATAAATCAGTCGATAAATAGGAAGAATTTGAAAAGCTTGTATCCTGCATATCTTTTTTTTCCGCCATTTAATTTCTTAGTAAACTTATGCGATCGTAGGACATAACACCTGCCATTCTCGTTATATCAATTTTAAAATCGTTATTAGAACGCGTATACATTCGATGGTATAGATAAGTGATTGAGTCATTTATCTGTGCCATCATACATATGAAAAATCATTCGATCGTTGATTTTAAACTATTGGTGCCTCAATGAACATAATAGAACGCATGGGAGTTCGCTTTTGTCTTAATTACTTCGAGTGATATAACGAAAATAATACAATCTGTCGCAAGTACCGAAACATCTTTCGAGAAGACGACTTATAAATAAAATATGCGAGGTGTATCAAGAGTAAAATATACCGTAAAATATCAAGTGCATACTCTCGTACTGGTTCTGTGTTCGCTCCTGTTATACGCGCACTATCGTAGACGTATGAGACTGGTCACGTTTTTTTCGTCTCATCGCGTCTCCCTAGCATAGTCGGCGAACGTAATGTAAAGCAAACAATGCGAAATCGTCTATCGATCTATAGAAGTCTCCGCCACTTCTGACTGATTTCGACTAGACGCGGGCACACTAAATCTGAATAAAAATAATCGCAATGGAATATCGATCAAGACGATCGTTTTCGCGTATTGATAAGATCGTTTCGAGCAACCTATGTCTATCAATATTCATAAATCACAGTCAATTTAATAGGAATGGACATAACGAATTAACAGTTAAAAGTAATAGTAATCCATTTTCTGCCGAAAGCACGATCTCACTTTAACTGCTATTATTATTTTCTAATATTGATTCCATACACGTTTTAAAATCATGTTGAGCATCACAAAAATGAGCAATAGTCTACATACAATATATCTACATTATCGCTTTGCATCTATAATTTAAATAGCTAGTTGATACAAAGTATCTTTACCATTTATTTATCTATAGCGATTTCACGTGAAAGTACATACCAAAAAACTACTACACATATGTATATAATATATATATTGAATATTATAAATTAAAATGCATAATATATATATTGAATATTATAAATTAAAATGCATATATTTTGCATTTCAAATTATTTTCTCTTGGAGATTTTTATGTATAGCAGCTTTTGAAGTATTTTGCGAAGTAATTTAGGCGATTAATTTGCTGATAGATCAACTGTAAAGCGATAATATAAATGCATTCTGCACATGTAGACTGTAACAAAATATTAATTTATAGGAATGACAGAGTAAATCTACGAATCGATATGCTTTTCCGCGAATGCTTCTAAATTATATAATTAAACATAGAAGCGAATGGATCCAATCGGCTACGTGACTTTTTTTAATTGTCATTACTGGATCAGTTTATTCAAGTAACCATATAGAGCCATTCCTCTCTAAAACTGAACAGCTTACGGATTAAATCGCAAAATTGTAGAATACAAGAGCTAAAATACACTTTTTTAGGCTCTTTGACAAATGTTTCGCGACATTAGCTGTATAGTTAACGGTTCTGTATTGCAACAATCATTAAAAAGAAAATTACATTACGCGAACCATGTTAGGTAGACAAAACGATGGAAGAAAGCGTATCGATACAAAAAGTTCTAATATTAAACAATTTTTTTATCACCTTACATAAAAAAAACGCGAACAAAACTAACGTAATTGAATGAAGCTTATTGTGCGATGTATCTACAAATATTCAGACTTAAAATGCATTGTTTATCAATTCACAAAGTTAAATATGCTGTGCGCAACGAAGATCTATGATATAATCTACAAGACAGCAACTGTAAAAGGCGATACCAATACAGTCTTAAAATAATTCTTAGTCAGTTTCATTGTTGTAGCAGTAAAATAAAACATCGACCAGATCTTTTAATATCATTTATAAAATTATCAAAGGGAAGAGAATACTAAAGTGATAAAATAAAGAAACCAAAGTTTCAAACTGTGAAATTCATTTGGCACAGATACAATCGATATTTTAATATACTGCAACTCTATTTGAAATTACTTATCCTATCAGTTTTCATGTATAGGCGTAGTTATTTTGTTTAGGCGGTATAAAAAAGATGTCAGACATGTTGCGTAGAGTAATATTAGAAAAAAGCCCCTCAAGAATACGTAGTAATTGATGCGGATGACACGTTTGATTACTTCTAGATCGATCACGTGCGAATTACAACTAAAAAAGTTTTGTAACTTTAATCATAACAATTCATTGTCTTTTTTGTAAAAATTATTATAGTAATTGAAAATCATAAGTCAAACATGAAAGAATTAACGATAAAAAATCAACTTTCGCAATATAGAAAAGCAGCATATATTCGAGTTAACATAAAACATTAATGATACCGTACAAATAGAAATTGGCCATCATCAAATAAAATAGCTGTATAGCTGTAGATATCTAAACAATTAAAAAAATTTGAAGCGTCTTTCCGTACTATACTATTTTTACTATTTTCTTTCATTATAGAGCCGCCAAAACAAATGGTTTACGAATTGCATCTTAAAGTAGCGCGTTACGTTTTTGACGTAGTACGATTTACATAAAGTATACATGGGATTCAATTAATATCAGTTTATACCTGCGAATAAGTACTTGTGGATTGGGGTTATGCATGAAGGGCTCCTTAAACTGTATAAGAACAAAGTTAAGACGTCGCCGCTACAACTACAGGAGGAACAACGTCGGGTTCTCCGGCACCGTCGGCTACAGCGGAATCGACGACTTTTTTAACTTTTATGGATTCCGCACTACTTTCTGACAAACTCTCCGGCTCACCGTTTTGCGCCGCCGCGTCTTCGTTCGTTGTCTCCTTCGATGGCCCTTCATTCAGTCCGTTACTATGTAATTTATCATCCAACACTGGCACATCCGTATTTCCGTTTTGTGTGGTTCCATTGAGTTTTTGCTTTTCCGAATCTACCGTATTTTTGTCCTTCGTATCCACTACATTCTCTTCTTTCACTGTCTCCTCTTCTTTTATTGTCTCTTGTTGCGTAGTTTCATTCTCGCATTTATCAGCATCAGTAGTTTCCGTTTCCATTGCTTGGGCCTTTTCATCGGCTTTTTCAGATTCTGCAATTATTTCCGAACTTTTCTCTGCAGATACTTCAGTTGATGTGGTTGCTTCTTTCCTTACGTCCGTAACTGTTTCTTCCGTTTCTGTTACCACTTCCGATACCGTAGTTTTTTCCGCAGTTGTTTCTGTAGTCTCCCCATTTTCTGTGACATCTACTGCTGTCTCCATTTTTGTTATTTCCTGTTCGCTCTTTGCTAAAATATTCTCGCTTTCAGATGTATCTGAAACAATCTTTGATTCTTCCTTTACTTCGTCTTTTTTCGCTGTCAAGCATTCTTCAGATTTGTTTGCTATATTTTTGTCACAAGTTTGTGATTGTGATATAATGTTATCTGCCTTTTCGTCACTTTCAATCGTTTCAGTTTTATCGACACCTTCAGCTTGTGTATCTTTTGTAACATCTGTAGAATCTTCAATTTTTTTCTCGGAAGACGTGACAGTAGTCTCAGACTTTGATGCAGACTCTGGTATGGACACGTCCATGGAATCATCGACTGCAGCGGTAATTTCAGTTGCAGTTGTATCTAAATTTTCTTCAGTCTTCTCTGCAATGTCTTTATCATTGTGGTCTTTATCTTTTGTGGCTAGTGTGGTAACATCATCTTTCACGTCACTTTTTGCGTTTTCAGAGGAACCTGAGTCCTCATTTGTGCTTTCCTCGGATTTGACATTAGATTCCGTTGTCTTCTGTTCAGTATTTGAAACGTCTTTTTCATCTATCGCTGATTCTTCCACTTGCTCTAATGAAATTGAAGTGCTTTCTGATGGTTGATCCTTTGCAGATTCTTTTTCTACTGATTCAGTTACTTCTTTTGTATCGTCTTTTTCAACTTTTTTGTCACTGACATTGGACATTTCTACATCTTCGGAAGTGTCCATTGGCTCACTGACGTCAGCTGTACCTTCATCAACTTTGTCATCTGTCGTTTCTATTTTTTGTCGCTTTGTAGACGTTTGAAATGTCAAATCCAAAAAGGACTTAATAGTTGTATATGTAACATTTTCTTCATCAGTTAGTGGAGCATTACCCTCACGTACTACAATTACTGTTGATAAACCTGCTTCCTTGGCAGCTGCGGCTTCTGTTATTGATTAAAGAAAGAAATAAAGAAAAGATATTTGCAATCATCCAAATATGATATAGAAAATCTCTTTTTAATAATTAATATTTCTCACATTTATTCTCTCATTCAGAAAGAAAGGAAATGTACGAACCTTTTACAACATCAGTAAGAAAAACAACATCGGAAGGGTTTTCACCGATTTTACTTAATATATTTTTATAGCTGTCACTTTCTTGCTTTGCACCTACTTCTGTGTCAAAGAAATCGTTGAAATACTAAAAAAAGAAGAAAATATTATAGTTCATACCAATACTTCAAGATATTTGACAGGACATTATAGTATAATGTATTATTGTGGAGTACCTTAAGCAAATCACCATGTACAGAATATTCAAAAAGGAGCTTCTGTGCTTCAACACTGCCACTTGAATAGACGTATATTTTTTGGCCATTGTTTGTCCATGATTCAATCGCTTTAGGAACATCTTCATAAATGCTAAACAAGAGGTATTCTGTTGAAGCTTAATATTAAAACTAATTTAAATTTTTTTATTTTCTTCACGAAATTTTATAATCATTTTTTATCAAATTGCAATAGTTTTTATAATGAAATGTAATTTGCAAATACTATTCTGGAGAATTACAATTGAAGATTTTTTGCAAAACCATTTTTTTTATAATAATAGCTGTTTAAGAAAAAAGTAGTTTTCAAAATAAAATTAACATCATTAATTTGTAAATGTTCTGCAAGAATGCAAAATATTCACAAGTTAAAATATAAAATTAAAAATACAAGCATTACAGATATTATATTTATGCATATATAATAAATAAGAAATCTTATGTGTAAAGAACATTATCAGTAAGATAACTGAAGTGAGCCCAAATACTACTATTCACCTCATTATTTGTGATAATTATGTATAGTATATTAAATAATTTTTTATGTATGTGTGTGTGTGTGTGTGTGTGTGTATATTATGAATGTCTATATATTTTTATAACTATGTAGTACTGTTTATGTACACTGTCAGAAATTTCTGTTGTAAACTTCCAAAAGTATTGGAAGTTTTTATTCAACAAAAATGTGCTGTAAATTTAAACAGTTGTATTGTGAAATTACAATAACATTTTGTGATAAAGTATCCAAATCTCTAATACACAAGCGTGGCACGCCAGTTATGTAAATTCACAACAAATTTCTATTGTGAATTTACAAATATTGTGTAATCACAACAAAACGATATATAGTTTGTAAATTTACAGCGCATTTTTATTGTAGGGGCATTATAAATTCACAAACATTTCTAACAGTGTAGGCTCGCTAATGTTCTATGTGAACGAGCATACAGAGATTTGCAAAGACTATGATGCATATAGGATTAATCAATCCAGACAACAAAAAGTGTCTAAAATTAGATCATAGACGTTTTTTACGTCTAAAAGACGACTTAAAGACCTCTTATGTCACAATTTCAGACTTTGTGTTGTTTGGGAAATTACCTAAGATAGAAAACAAATCAAAACAATAATAAGATAGAATCACTTACTGTCCTTTAACTGTGCCTGTTTTATATGCTTCACGCCACATATGTCCTTGCAGTTGCTTTAATGCAGCTGTCTTACGATCGTTATCCATTTGCCACAAAACATTTTTCAAGAGTGAATCTTTTTCTTCTTCGGGTTTATCGCCAGTAATTGCTACAAAGCCTTCCAATTTTTCTTCCTCATCTTTTTTTGCCTATAAAAGCGTATTATTTAAACCATTGGTAAGTGATATATAATTGATAAAAAGTAATAAAGATTTATTAAAAATGAACATTAAAAAGAGATTTAAAAAAATTTACTCCAAAATATATTCTTTATACAAGTTCTTAAAATAAATATAATTATTTATGCCTAGTGTAAAGAACAAAGAAATATACATGTCATGAAACATACATGGGAGATAATAAAAAATATAAAAAAATAGTATTTATAGAATTTAATATATTAGAGATTAATTTTGTACAAATTAAAAAGCTGTACTATAGGCTGAAAAAGATAGTTAACATTAAAAAGATGATAAAGGAAAAGGAATAAAGGATAGACGCTTATTATTCATAACTTTCATTAAAAATTCTGTCTTATAAAAATGAAAAAAAGTAACATAATCGTTTAATAATTTATTATAACAAGACCTTATAACTTATTCATCTTATTCGTTATCTATAGCAAGATAGTTTGATTGGAGATTCTTATTTTCAATTATATTATTAACTTAATTGCTAATTGAATGTATTTTTAAATGTATATTTTAAACCCTATTATCAACATTTTCAAACAAAAGGGATCTTACTCTAAAATTTTACAAATCGTTCAATTTTTTTCTTTTTACATTATAAATAAAAATTATCACATTATTTAATTTTTTATTAAAAACGTCGAGTCAACGTAAAAAAAATGGAAAAAAAATATCCAACACTTTGATACAATGTCATACAAATTCCTTTCACAATTTCAAAGACAACTTTTGACTATTTTCTTCATCCTGTCAATTTCTATATTTATCTACTCCTTTA